>NC_064629.1:804030005-804333035 GCF_023864275.1 Schistocerca cancellata
GCTACCCTCTGTAACAAAAAAACTAAGTAACCGGATCAACGAACAACATGAACGAGTGTCATCGGTCGTACGCCACGAGCAAATTCAACGAACAAGGTAGAACAAAATGAGATAAAAAAAAGCGGTTCTAGGCGATCAGTCCGGAACCGCGCGACTGCTAGGGTTGCAGGTTCGAATCCTGCCTCGGGCATGGATGTGTGTGATGTCCTTAGGTTAGTTAGGTTTAAGTAGTTCTACGTTCTAGGGGACTGATGACCACAGATGTTAAGTTCCATAGTGCTCAGAGCCATTTTTGACAACGTGTATGCTGGTGGGCGGCGGTTTTCTTTTCCTTTTTTTTTCCTCGGTTTGAAAATTGATATCATTTAAATATGAATTCATCACATATATGTTTATTAACTTACACTTAACCATCATTTTTCAAGAAAATTGCACGTATTCTAGTTTCTAATTACATATCGCTGGCAAAATTCTGGTTTTCACTGCAAATATCCATTCCTAATTATCGTTATTTTATAAAATATTGTTAAAGTTAAGGAAAAATTACACTATTAAATTTTTTTGGAGAGAAATAAAAAATCAAATACTCTTTAGTTCAATATGCCCATTGTTTTGTAGGACAGAGGTCGTCTCACACGAACCAAAGTGATTAGCGTCGTAGAAACATGAAAAACAATTTTCACAGCGTCGAGTACACTGTAAAAATGCTGCATTTTTACAGTTGCCGCGATAACGCTGCAATCTGAACCCAAGAGAATTGATCTGGAGCCACGTTAAGGGATTTGTCGCGAGAAATAACAACACATTCAAGCTGCCAAACGTACTGGAACAAATGCCCGAAGCTTTGTGGCACGTCACACTCGAACGATGGTGAAATGCACAACAGCACGTCATAAAAAAGGAGGAGGAAATGTGCATGTTTTTGTGCTGTTGCTGATCGCCTCGTTATCAACGTAACACTAGTGAAATGTACTCCTCGGAGTCCGATATGGAACGAGTTCAGAATGTATACTGACTGTAATACGTTCAGAGACTTCAATATTTACCTACATGGGGATCAACAGAGCACTTTTACGCCACACATAGCTCATACAGAAAAATTATCTTTGTTAAGGTCAGGAATTTTCATCGCTCTTTTTCTTAATTACAATACAAAGTTAGCTAAGATCGAGAGCATATTATGTTTTCCGTCCGGTCACCTAAGGAGAGCCGCGCGGGGCAGCCGCACGGTTTGGGGCGTGTTCCCCCGGTGTGGGCAGCTCCCCCCGTCGGTGGTTCGAGTCCTCCCTCGGGCATGGGTGTGTGTGTTGTCCTTAGCGTAAGTTAGTTTAAGTTAGATTAAGTAGTGTGTAAGCCTAGGGACCGATGACCGCAGCAGTTTGGTCCCATAGGAACTTACCACAAATTTCCAAATGTTCCTAAGGAGCGTATTGCCTGAGTTTTACCATATATTATTTCCTTCTGTTTAAAAATTAAATGACATTCAAAGCTATATTGTTCTCTGCTGGTCTTTACTGCAAAAAGGATCACTTGCATGGACAGTGCTGTCCAAGTTAAATGCGCCGGTACAAATGGTTCAAATGGCTCTGAGCACTATGGGACTTAACAACTGAGGTCATCAGTCCCCTATAACTTAGAACTACTTAAACCCAGCTAACCTAAGGACATCACATACATCCATGCCCGAGGCAGGATTCGAACGTGCGACAGTAGCAGTCGCGCGGTTCCGGGCTGAAGCGCCTAGAACCGCTCGGCCACCGCGGCCGGCTTACATGAGGTCTTTTCTTACGATGAACAGAGTACAGTATCTGATTACAAGATCAGCGGTGAACACCTTGAGCGCGGCCTTCGTGTAAGTAATTACGGATAATAAATGCGATATGGAATGGGACAATCACGCAAGAGAATGCGAGTGGTAGACTTAAGTCAGTTGGAAGGGTTCTGGGAACGTGCGGTAAGTCTATAGACGGAACGGGTTAATAGGAGCTAGTGCGAGCAATACGAGACTATTGTTTCAGTGTGTGCAGACTGTTCAGGTAGGCATGACAACAGATATCGAACGAATTCAGAGACGCGACACTAGAAGCGCATAGCTCATACGAAAGTGTAACAGAAATTCTCGGCAAACATAAATCGGAATCCTTGGAGGAAAGACGAACGAGTTCTCTCGAAACCTGCTGTGTAAATTTAGAGACTCTGTATCTGTTTATGACTGTGCGACCCTTATGCTGCCATGCACGTATTCCTAGCGTAGGGTTCGTGAGATAAAAGAGTCTAGGGCGAGTATAGAGGTATTTAATGAGTCGTTTTTCTCTCGGTCAGTAGATGAATCAAACAGAAAAGAAAACTGATAATATTGGTAAGATGTACGCAGCGCCATGTACTGTACAGTGGCTTGCAGAGTATTAAAGTGGATGTAGATGTACGGTGCAGGTTTAAGCCATTATTTCGTGACCTGGCCTGTGCGATGCACAGGCTAGTCGGACTATTTACATGATTGTGTGGTGTCTGTTCTTTCGTACATGTCGAAAGGAATACTCCACGTATTCATACATTACTGGTCATTAAAATTGCTCCACCACGAAGATGACGTGCTACAGACGCAAAATTTAACCGACAGGAAGAAGATGCTGTGACATGCAAATGATTAGCTTTTCAGACCATTCACACAAGGTGTGGCGACACCTAAAACGTGCTGACATGAGGAAAGTTTCCAACCGATTTCTCGTACACAAACAGCAGTTGACTGGCGTTTCCTGGTGAAACTTTGTTGTGATGCCTCGAGTAAGGAGGAGAAATGCCTACCATCACATTTCCGACTTTGATAAAGGTCGGATAGTAGCCTGTCGCGATTGCGGTTTATCGTATCGCGACATTTTTGCGCGCGTTGGTCGAAAATGGTTCAAATGGCTCTGAGCATTATGGGACTTAACATCTGAGCTCATCAGTCCCCTAGAACTTAGAACTACTTAAACCTAACTAACATAAGGACATCACACACATCCATGCCCGAGGCAGGATTCTAACCAGTAACCGTAGCGGTCGCGCGGTTCCAGACTGAAGCGCATAGAACCGCTCGGCCACAACGGCTGGCCGCGTTGGTCGAGATCCAATGACTGTTAGCAGAATATGGAATCGGTAGGTTCAGGAAGGTAATACGGAACGCCGTGCTGGATCCCAACGGCCTCGTATCACTAGCAGTCTAGATGACAGGCATCTTATCCGCATGGCTGTAATGGATTGTGCAGCTACGTCTCGATCCCTGAGTCAACAGATGGGGCCGTTTGCAAGACAACAACCATCTGCACGAAAAGTTCGACGACGTTTGCAGCAGCGTGGACTATCAGCTCGGAGACCATGGCTGCAGTTACCCTTGACGCTGCATCACAGACAGGAGCGCTTGCGATGGTGCACTCAACAACAAACCTGGGTGCACGAATGGCAAAAAGTCATTTTTTCGGATGAATTCAGGTTCTGTTTACAGCATCATGATGGTCGCGTCCGTGGGTGGCGACATCGCGGTGAACGCACGTTGGAAGCGTGTATTCGTCATCGCCATACTGGCGTATCAACCAGCGTGATGGTATGGGGTGCCATTGGTTAGACGTCTCGGTCACCTCTTGTTCGCATTGACGGCACTTTGAACAGTGGACGCTACATTTCAGATGTGTTACGACCCGTGGCTCTACCCTTCATTCGATCCCTGCGAAACCCTACATTTCAGCAGGATAATGCACGACCGCGTGTTGCAGGTCCTGTACGGGCATTTCTGTATACAGAAAATGTTCGACTGCTGCCCTGGCTAGCACATTCTCCAGATCTCTCACCAACTGAAAAAGTCTGGTCAATGGTGGCCGAACAACTGGCTCGTCACAATACACCAGTCACTACTCTTGATGAACTGTGGTATTGTGTTGAAACTGCATGGACAGCTGTACCTGTACACGCCATCCTAGCTCTGTTTGACTCAATGCCCAGGCGTATCAAGGTCGTTATTACGGCCAGAGGTGGTTGTTCTGGGTACTGATTTCTCAGGATCTATGCACCCAATTTGCGTGAAAATGTAATCACATGTCAGTTGTAGTATAATATATTTGTCCAATGAATACCCGTTTATCATGTGCATTTCTTCTTGGTGTAGCAATTTTAATGGCCTGTAGTGTATGAATGTGTGGAGTCTGTTCTTTCGTACATGTCGAAAAGAATAGCCCACGTATTTATATAATTTGATTGGCCTAGCTCGGCAATGGATCCACGTTCTTCAGTGCGACTGCAGAATTACGTCCGACCATGGTGTAGTGGTTAACGCACCTGCCTCGTAAGCAGGAGATCCCGCGATCGAATCCGGGTGCGGTACACATTTTCACCTGTGGCCGCTGATTCGCGTAGTGTTCCGATGCAGCTGACACCAGTGGTCCCCCTCCATTTCCTTTCCTTCCTTCCCCTCCCCACCTTCAATTTACATATAGTCGGACTGTGGAACTGTCATAACTCGAGCCGGCGAGGTCCACCAGGCTGTCGCGCCGTCGCTTTCCGTCCCCAGTGGCTCAGTTACTCGGCGCGACCGCCTGCCGCCTCAGCTGAACTAATAGTCATTATTTGAACAAAGCTGAAACTTTTTACTACAGTTCAGTTCGTGTTGCTAAATAACCTAAGTGATCGTCAGCTCCCATAGCCATGCAACCGCCCGCGTAATAATAGTGATAAAAAACAATATGAATAAAGCTGAGACTTTGTTAATACGTGTATTATGTTGTCAACAAACGGATAAAGTACTCAGCTGACTTTGTTGCGGGGTATTATACGTTAGTTTCACGTGTAAACATGCGAAAAATATGCACTGAATATAATGATATCAAGAAAGCTCAAAACTTTGATAGTTAACTATAATAGTTTAACGAAAAAAAAAAACAGTTCGCTGCGTTTTTTACGCTGCAATAATGCCCAGCTAACGACTGAAAGATAAGTTGCACCTCTCAGTTCTGCCGCCTTACAAACTCGAATTGCAGAAGCATTTCATTCGAATGACGTACTACATCGCTAACATTTGGGCCCATACGCATCTTGCTGTCCCAACTGAATTGCATCCGACTCATTACGGCTGGAAAGAAGATGACAACGACCTTTTGTTTAAATGGTTCGACAGTGAACAGCTACCCTCTTCCCTTGGGGATGTAACCATCGAGGAAGAGCAACAAAGTACAGAAGCTTAGAATTCTTCTCTCTACTAATATTTCAGTATTTACAGGCCGGCCGGTGTGGCCGAGTGGTATCAGCATATTTATGCACGGTCTCCCTGAGTCGTCAACGAGTGTGGAGGAGTCGCAGTATTTGGAAACTGAATACAGCACACCTCAGGGAAACTGAGTGCAGACGTTTAATCGAAGACACTTGGCACATATGTGAACGACGCCTTCCGACATATCCGACGACGTTGCAGTGGTGGCTGGAATGCGTTAAGCCTGCATTGCGCCGAGCGTTAATTGCATACGGAAGAGAGAAGATGATGTGGAGGCGACACACGACGGAATTTTATTCCACGATGCTCTGCGAACTTTCCGTGCAAGCGCCTTCACAGCTATAAAACGAGCGCAAGCCCAAATAATTTCCATAACGCGCCGCCGTCTGGAGGGTGTCGCAGTCCGCGCAAGGACCTTTGAACGAGTCCGTGGAGAATCACCGTCGATGTATCACGTTATCAGAGAAAAATAACGTAGCTGCAGAACCTTAATACAGACGGTCGTACTGCCGTATGGTCGCCGTGTGACAACGCAAAAAGACATTGCCAACGCCTTTGTGGAACACTACGGTCATCTCTATGAAGAAGCGGAACTCGATCAGGCAGCCTTTCATGAGGTCCGACGAACGCTCTCCGTGTGTCTCGACGAGACGGCCAACCGGGAGTTAACAGGGGAAGTCACCTTTGACGACGTAATGGAAGCGCTTGATAAGGGAGCGTCGCGCAAATCGCCGGGACCCGACGGGTTTCCGTTAGGATTTTATCGTACATTTAAAGATCTCATGACTCCACGATGGACTACCATGTACTGCGAATTGATGTCTCCCAATGTGCCTCTTCCACCCTCCTTCGTGGAAGGAATGATCATCCCTGTCCACAAACCATCCGGCGGCACAGGGATACAGGCCTACCGACCACTGACCCTTCTTAATTGCGACTACAAGATCTACACCAGGATACTTGCAGCGCGTTTTAAACGCGTAATACGCCAAGTGATATCATTCGACCAAACCCAGCTACGAGGGGATAGCAATATACTCGTACAAACGGCACTAAGCGACTACCGCGATATTATCGCACTGGCATCAACATGTCGTCTCCGGGGTGCACTGGTATCGATAGACTTCGATCGCGCCTTTGAGAGGCTGAGCCATGCCTGTCTCACGGAAGTGATGACGCAAATGAAGTTTCCAGAAAGTTTTGTCACCGTCATTATGAGACTACTCCACGGAGACCGAATAATGCCATAGAGCGCCGACAACCAACAGTTACGTGGTCAGTGGTATGGCGTACAGTGCACCACCCACACCTTGATACGGGAACGCGCGCACTGTGGTATCAGGTGGTAAATGGGAAATACGTGACACGTTCCAGGTTGCATACAATTCATATGTCGGGCGAGCCACTGTGTCCGCAGTGCAATGTTATAGACACAGAGGGACATCGCCTGATGTGCGGGCCTCCGCGGACGTATGGTGTTTGGTCCAAAAAATGATTGCCTTCCTCCTTCGGGTCGTGCCGCAAGCAATAGAACCACGGATACTGCTTCTACCAGATATGACCTTTTATCCCCGAACAAACACAAACGCAGTGACTTGGATTCGAGGTTTGACTGTACTTTATCTTTTCCGAGACGGCAGTAAGAATGTTCTCGACTTTTGGGCCTTACTACAAGAACATCTCTCACAGCTGATTAGACATCCGAGATATCGAACATATTACGCTAATTTTTTAGGAAGTGCCTTGTTTGATCCGTCACCCAGTTGGGGTGTCCCGGGTAGGAGAATGTAATTATTGCCTGTAAGTATTAGAACAAGAAAGGACCAGTACAGTGGCGAGGATCCACCAACACACGTGAAGACGTACCCGGCACCAACACGAGGTACTATGGGATTAGCGAGGAACACGCCCAAGAAGAGGAACGTGGTCCATTATTGTTTTATACGGTCAGAAGCAGGATTTTTTTAACCATTATGTCAAAAAAAGTCCACTTATTTACGTTTCCCAGAAATATTTTATTTTATAATGGTCATCCTCATATATCTAAAAAAACTTATAGAAGCAGTTTATGTTTGTTACTGTTACAAAACTATGTAAAAAAAAGTGGTTCTAGGCACTTCAGTCTGAAACCGCGCGACCGCTACGGTCGCAGGTTCGAATCCTGCCTCCGGCATGGATGTGTGTGATGACTTTAGGTTAGTTAGGTTTAAGTAGTTGTAGGTTCTAGGGGACTGGTGACCTTATTTGCATGCAATTTTTTGATTATTGTGTTTAATTATTAAATAAATTTAAGAACGTTTACAAAATGTTACATTATAACATGTATTCCCTTTATACATAACATTTTATCTTACTGAAAAGTTATCTTCACGCATTACTGTGCATTAAAAGTATAAAAACGTTTTATGCAAGTATTTTATGTAATAATATACTATTATTATTGTTATGTTTCTTTACAGATGATGATGAGCAGGTGATCGACGTAGATTGCAGCAATTATGATAGTAACCAGGAGTTTGCGGGCGATGATGGGGAATATTAAACTGTATCTTTCATTCGTCATATGTATTTGTAAATAAATTGTTTTTTAGTTATGCATTAAGTCTAATTACATATTTTAATATAATAAATAACATAATTTAGCCCGATAGTTAAACTGCTAATGCAGTGACATGGATGTGTAACGTGTCTGCGAGCATACACTCACTTGTCTTATTAGTCAAAATTAATAGATATCGGAAACCAAGGAAGCTGAAATACTTGATAGATATCGGAAACTAAGAAATCTGAAAAAATTAATAGATATTGGAAACCAAGAAAGCTGAAACTTCGTGAAATACACTCCTGGAAATGGAAAAAAGAACACATTGACACCGGTGTCTCAGACCCACCATACTTGCTCCGGACACTGCGAGAGGGCTGTACAAGCAATGATCACACGCACGGCACAGCGGACACACCAGGAACCGCGGTGTTGGCCGTCGAATGGCGCTAGCTGCGCAGCATTTGTGCACCGCCGCCGTCAGTGTCAGCCAGTTTGCCGTGGCATACGGAGCTCCATCGCAGTCTTTAACACTGGTAGCATGCCGCGACAGCGTGGACGTGAACCGTATGTACAGTTGACGGACTTTGAGCGAGGGTGTATAGTGGGCATGCGGGAGGCCGGGTGGACGTACCGCCGAATTGCTCAACACGTGGGGCGTGAGGTCTCCACAGTACATCGATGTTGTCGCCAGTGGTCGGCGTAAGGTGCACGTGCCCGTCGACCTGGGACCGGACCGCAGCGACGCACGGATGCACGCCAAGACCGTAGGATCCTACGCTGTGCCGTAGGGGACCGCACCGCCACTTCCCAGCAAATTAGGAACACTGTTGCTCCTGGGGTATCGGCGAGGACCATTCGCAACCGTCTCCATGAAGCTGGGCTACGGTCCCGCACACCGTTAGGCCGTCTTCCGCTCACGCCCCAACATCGTGCAGCCCGCCTCCAGTGGTGTCGCGACAGGCGTGAATGGAGGGACGAATGGAGACGTGTCGTCTTCAGCGATGAGAGTCGCTTCTGCCTTGGTGCCAATGATGGTCGTATGCGTGTTTGGCGCCGTGCAGGTGAGCGCCACAATCAGGACTGCATACGACCGAGGCACGCAGGGCCAACACCCGGCGTCATGGTGTGGGGAGCGATCTCCTACACTGGCCGTACACCACTGGTGATCGTCGAGGGGACACTGAATAGTGCACGGTACATCCAAACCGTCATCGAACCCCTCGTTCTACCATTCCTAGACCGGCAAGGGAACTTGCTGTTCCAACAGGACAATGCACGTCCGCATGTATCCCGTGCCACCCAACGTGCTCTAGAAGGTGTAAGTCAACTACCCTGGCCAGCAAGATCTCCGGATCTGTCCCCCATTGAGCATGTTTGGGACTGGATGAAGCGTCGTCTCACGCGGTCTGCACGTCCAGCACGAATGCTGGTCCAACTGAGGCGCCAGGTGGAAATGGCATGGCAAGCCGTTCCACAGGACTACATCCAGCATCTCTACGATCGTCTCCATGGGAGAATAGCAGCCTGCATTGCTGCGAAAGGTGGATATACACTGTACTAGTGCCGACATAGTGCATGCTCTGTTGCCTGTGTCTATGTGCCTGTGGTTCTGTCAGTGTGATCATGTGATGTATCTGACCCCAGGAATGTGTCAATAAAGTTTCCCCTTCCTGGGACAATGAATTCACGGTGTTCTTATTTCAATTTCCAGGAGTGTAACACGCGCGCGCATAGCGGTGGGCCGTATCTTTCAATCGGCAGCTGGGCAATTTTCCACCGCCAAAAACTCAGCGAACTATTTTTTCATTAAATTGTTTAAGTTAAACATCACTTAGCCAAATTTCGGGATTCTTAGCATCATTGTACTCAGTGCATGTTTTCGCATGTTTACGAGTGAAGCTGACGCATATAACCCAAAACAAAGTCATCTGACTACTTTTTTCCGTTTGTGTGGAACATGATAATCATATCAACAAAGTCTCAACTTTGCCCATATCGGTTTTGGTAAGCATTATTAAACATGTGTCGAAGTACACTTCGTTTACTAACAATACTAAATAAACTATAGCAAAGAATTGTAGATTTCTTACTTTTGATCATCAAAAATGGCAGCTGGCTCCTGGACTATAGGTTCTGCATCTGTCTGCAATGCCCGGTGTTTATAATATCCTGTACTTATTTCGTTAAAATTGTAGGAGAGGCTGGCAGCGGTTCGATTATGCGTGCTTCACTGTGGCGTCACTTCGTTCAATTATTTCGTTTTATCCAGTTACAGAAGGCACATTTATGGTCAGCCCTGCAGGATTCAGGGTATCAATTCCCTCCAGCACTACTTCAGACATTAGTCAAAACCATGCCACGTCGTGTTGCAGCACTTCTGCATGCTCGCGAGGTCCCATTTTTTTATGATTAGAAGAGTGTATGTGATACCAAAAACAATTACAGAATATCTTTGCTTTGGATACATTCTTCATTTTCCAAGTGCCGCAAATCAAACATAGGATGACGGCACTAATGACATTGCATTCATGTAGGGTAGATCGCTGATATTTACAGTGTAACGGCCCGTAGACGCGTAGTAGGAATTGCGTAATACACAATATCAAAGAGTCATTTTTCACCATACGTTTCTGGGAGTTAGAGACAGATACGAGACGCACAGAGGGCTGGTGAGCTGGCAGACTGGCGGGCTGGGGTGCTAGGCTGTTGTGGGTGGCGTAGCGGGTTCCACTCATCACCAACTACGCGAAATACGGGAGTTCGTCAAAAGTGGAACGCATTACCATGCCTAATACGGCGTAGGAGAACCGTTGGCACTCAAAACAGCTTCCATGAGATTTTTCTGCAAAATAGTGGCAATTTTTAGTAACTATGATGCAAGTGGATAGCTGCCACGCATCGTTCTCTCCAAAGTAGAGCACAAAGGTTCAGCAATATAGAGGTCTGGGGACTGTGATTGCCAGGGGAGGTGCGACAATTCATCCTGGTGCTCACAAAACCAGTCCTGGACGATGCAAGCTGTGTCGACATGAGCCATGTCGTCTTTGAGCAGAGCATCGCCATTGGGGGACAAACATTGTACCATCTGATGGACCTGGTCAGCCGGAATGGTCACATAATCCTTGGCAGTAATGTGACCTTACAGAGTAACCACGGAGCCCATGAAATACCACGATATGGCTGCCCAAATCATCGCCGAACCCTCGCCATGTTTCAAATGGTTCAAATGGCTCTGAGCACTATGGGATTCAACTGCTGTGGTCATCAGTCCCCTAGAACTTAAAACCACTTAAACCTAACTAACCTAAGGACATCACATACACCCATGCCCGAGGCAGGATTCGAACCTGCGACCGTAGCAACAGCGCGGCTCCGGACTGGAGCGCCTAGAACCGCACGGCCACCGCGGCCGGCTTGCCATGTTTCACTCTTGGGCCGTAAACTCGGCCAGAAATTGGGAACAGTGTGAAATAAGAATTATCCGACCAAATAAGTTTCTTCCGTTGTTCCATAGTCCAACTGTTAATGGCTTCGGCACCACTTTTTCCTGTTATGGGCATTTCCATCATTGTTGAGTGGTTTTGAAGCTCCAACTCGTCCTGCAGTTCCCTGCGTATGGAGCATCATTCGTGAAGTTGCGATGCTGACGGAGATCGCGAATGTGATTACAGTTCGACAGCAACATTTGCAACTGTCGCTCCCTTATTTTTCGTCACGATACCCTTCAACGACCGTCTGCCATGATGACTCTACACACGCTTTCGTCCGCGTTGTGACTTAGTGAGTGATGTCTTTTCGTTTACACTGTATGCGGTACGAATCTTCGATACGATGCCTCTTTGAAGTACCAAACACTTCTGCTACCTTGGTTATGGAAACACCCACCATACGAGCACCAAGAACTGATCACGTTCGACTTCATTTAGCTCCGACGACGACTGACATTTGTGACTATTCAGGACATTGAACAGATACCGTTCGTGGTGAAATACAACAGCGCAACCTGCAGGCGTGGTTAGCATCTGCAAGAATGAGTAGCGCTGCTGAGTGACTGCAGCAGTCAGCGTGGGCCAGGGCGGCGCGTCGCTGCTGGAGTATTGGTTACTCATGTGTTATTGTCTCTGTTAACACATATCGAAAAACGAGTATCCCACTAGACTAATATGGGATCGCTCTATCGAATAGGTTCGCTTTAAAAATTATTTTGTTTGTAACAGTAAACAAACAGACACCTTTCTTCGACGCTGGATGAAATAGTATATATTTGTCGAAAGACCAGAGAAAATGCGCATAACATCTCTTGGGAGGGATATACACTGAAGAGGCAAAGAAATTGGTACACCTGCCTTATATCGTGTAGGGACCCCGCGAGCAAGCAGAAGTGCCGCAACACGACGTGGCATGGACTTGACTAATGTCTGAAGTAGTGCTGGAGGGAACTGACACCATGAATCCTGCAGGGCTGACCATAAATCCGTAAGAATACGAGGGGGTGGAGATCTCTTCTGAACAGCACGTTGCAAGGCATCCCAAACATGCTCAATAACGTTAATGTCTGGGGAGTTTGGCAGCCAGCGAAAGCGCTTAAACTCGGAAGAGTGTTCCTGGAGCCACTCTGTGTCAATTCTGGACGTGTGGAGTGTTGCATTGTCCTGCTGCAATTACCCAAGTCCGTCGGAATGCACACTGGACATGAATGGATCCAGGTGATCACACAGGATACTTACGTACTTTTCATGTCAGAGTCGTATCTAGACGTAGCAGGGGTCCCATATCACTCCAACAGCACACGCCCCACACCATGACACAGCCCCCACCATCTTTAACAGTTCCCTGCTGACATGCAGGGTCCATGGATTCATGAGGTTGTCTCCATACCTGCACATGTCCATCCGCTCGATACAGTTTGAAACGAGACTTGTCCGACCAGGCAATATGTTTTCTGTCATCAGCAATCCAATGTCGGTGTCCAGGCGAGGCGCAAACCTTTGTGTCGCGAAGTCATCAAGGGCAGGCCGCCGTGGCCGACCGGTTCTAGGCTCTTCAGTTCTGGTCGCAGGTTAGAATCCTGCCTCGGTCATGTATGTGTGTAAAGTCCTTAGGTTACTTAGGTTTAAGTAGTTCTAAGTTCTAGGGGACTGATGACCTCAGATGTTAAGTCCCATAGTGCTCAGAGCCATTTGAACCATTTTGAACCATTTCATCAAGGGTACACGAGTGGGCAATCGGCTCCAAAAGCCCGTATCAATGATGTTTCGTTGAATGGTTCGCACCGTGACACTTGTTGATGGCCCAGCATTGAAATATGCAGCAATTTGCTGAAGGATTGCATTTCTGTCACGTTGCACGAGTCTCTTCAATCGTCGTTGGTACCATTCTTGCAGGATCTTTTTCCAGCCGCAGCGGTGTCGGAGATTTTATGTTTTAGCGGTTTCCTGATATTCACGGTACACACGTGAAATGGTGGTACGGGAAAATCCCCACTTCATCGCTACCTCGGAGATGCTGTGTCTCATCGCTCGTGCGCCGACTCTAACACCACGTTCAAACTCACGTAAATCTTAATAACCTGCCATTGTAGCAGCAGTAACCTATCTAACAACTGCGCCAGACACTTCTTGTCTTATATAGGCGTTGCCGACCGCAGCGCCGTATTCTGCCTGTTTACATATCTCTGTATTTGAATAGGTATGCCTATACCAGTTTCCTTGGCGCTTCAGTGTGTTTTTAATAGGGACCTATGTCCGGAAACGTCATCCAACGATGCTACAGAGCGTCAAAGTTATGGGCGCGTGCGTTTGCAAATGTATGTATACGCAAGGTGATGAACTACAAACTTTCAAAGAGAATGGAGAAGGAATTTGAGGTATGGGTCTCTGCAGTGGAAACTAACGAGTCGAAAGTTATAAGCGAAAATCGTTCTGATACCTCTGACAGTATTGTTGTTGCTAAGAATGTAGGGTATGCAACTTTCAGAGGTATGGATCGAAACATAAAAAGTGTACTAAACATGGGCTCTAAAATGTATACCTTGCTCAATAGAGGAGGTGTGTCTCTCATCAGCTAAGATGAACAAGTGCTCATGGCTCCTTAGGTTTGCATTTTAGAGCCCCTGGTTAGTAGATATTTTTTCTTGTTTTGCTCCATACTATCACCTCTGAAAGCTGCATACCGTACATTCTTAGTCACAACAGTGCTGGTACAGGTATTCCACTGTCAGCGGTATCAGAATTATTTTCGCTTGTAACTTTCAACTCGTTCGTTTCCGATGCAGGGAGCCTTAGCTCAAATTTATCCGTCTCCATAATCCCTGAAAGTATCTAACATTTCCACGGAATCGCCCTGTGTATACATATAGGGTTAGTCAGGAGGAAAGGTACATGCCTTGAGGGGCGACAGTATTAGTGATTCCGAACAAAAAACTTCATATGGACATAAACTCAATCCGAATGGTTTCCGAGACAATACACGTTTTGTTACTATTTTCTGTACTATTCAAACATAATCACTGTTTACAACGTACCAAAGTATTGCAGAGGAAGTTGAGACGGAAAATTCGATGCAGTACGCTTGTGGCCCATCAAGTCGAGAAACGAAAATTGGGCTACAAAAAGTACCTACGCTACGGCGCAAGCTCGTCACGCTGGATTTTCATTATTCTCGCGCTCTCTTCCCGCAAGCTATTGATGCTACAGAACAATGAATAGGACGTTTTCTTGTAGGGATTTTCATGTAGTTTAATTTTGTACTGCAACACGTTTTCGCTGGAGGGGACGGTTTTCGAGTTATTCAAGAAAAACGTACAAAAGTGATATTTAATGTTTTCTATCTCGGTAACCACTCGGAATAGGTCATATGTCCATACGAAGTTTTTTGTTCGGCATCACTAATACTGTAGCCCCTCAAAGCATGTACCTTTCCTCCTGACTCACCCTGTATATTTACAGGTTCCGGCGACTATAACTTTGACGTTCTGTAGCGTCGATGGATGACGTTTCCGGACATGGCTTCCTGTCCAAAATAGTTTTTACTCACTCCCCTCTACAAGTTCTAGAAATCTGTAAAGGGAATTTCCGAACACCCTATACAGAGCGGTCCCTAATTAGTCTAGTGTGTGCCGCCCGGGATTAGCCGAGCTGTCTGGGGCGCTGCAATCATGGACTGTGTGGCTGGTCCCGACAGAGGTTCGAGTCCTCCCACGAGCATGGGTGTGTGTGTGTTTGTCCTTAGGATAATTTAGGTTAAGTAGTGTGTAAGCTTAGGGACTGATGACCTTAACAGTTAAGTCCCGTAAGATTTCACACACACAGTCTAGGGTGATATTCGTTTTATCGATATGTATTAAGAGGGACAGTAAAACACGAAGAGAATCCAGTACTCCAGCAGCTACAGTAGTGCCCTGGCTCGCGCTGACTGCTACCGCCAAGCATGCAACGCTAGACTAACTTGGGAGCGCTCTATATAAAGGACACGTAAAATTCCTATTTAAAAATGATTTGGTTTGTAACGGGAAACAAACCGACTAAACAAAGAAAAGTGCGAGGTCATCCACATGGGTACTAAAAGAAATCCGATAAATTTTGGGTACACGATAAATTGCACAAATCTAAGGGCTGTCAATTCGACTAAATAACTAGGAATTACAATTACGAGCAACTTAAATTGGAAAGACCGCATAGATAATATTGTGGGGAGGCGAAGCAAAGACTGCACTTTGTTTGCAGAACACTTACAAGACGTGACAAACCCACTAAAGAGACAGCCTACATTACACTTGTCCCTCCTCTGCTGGAATATTGCTGCACGGTATGGGATCCTTTCCAGGTAGGATTGATGGACATCGAAAAAGTGCAAAGAAGGGCAGCCCATGTCATGTTGTAGCGCAATAGGGGTGGGAGTGTCACGGGTATGATACGCGATTTGGGGTGGTCGTCACTGAAACAAAGGCGGTTTTCTTTGCGGCGAGATCTGTTAACGAAATTTCAATCACCAACTTTCTCTTCCGAATGCGTAAATATTTTGTTGACACCCACCTACGTCGGGAGAAATGATCATCATAATAAAATAAGAGAAATCACAGCTCGAACGGAAAGATTTAGGTGTTCCTTTTTCCCACGCGCCATTCGAGAGTGGAATGGTAGAAAAGTATTATGAAAATGGTTCGATGAACCCTCTGCCAGGCACTTAAGTGTGAATTGCAGAGTAACCATGTAGACGTAGATGTAGATGAAACGTCTCCGTGTGAGCCGTTCCATTGATGTAAATGTAGTTCTGTTGACACTGGGCGTTATCTGAAAGATGTGCTGAGCAGTAATTGTTTGAGCTGACTCCAGCTACATAATTAAAAAACAAAATTGAAATTATCTGCCGAAATACGAGGGAAAATGCGCCTGACGTCTCTTAGTAGAGAGAATGGAGAGGAGGAGATGGACAGAGTGGGGATAGGAAGAGATATATGGGAGGAGGAGGTGGATAGACAGAGTGGATGGAGGAGATACAGAGAGAGAGGGGAAGAGGAGATGGACAGAGAGAGGGAAAACGAGTTAGACAGAGAGGGGAAGGAGGAGATGTAAAGGGAGAGAGGAAGGAGGAGATGGGCAAAGAGAAGGTGAGGAAGAGATGGACAGGGAGAGCGAGAAGCAGATGGACAGAGGGGGAAGGGCAGATGGACAGTGAGAGGGGGGGAGGAGCAGATGTATGGAGAGAGGGGGCAGGGAGGAGTTGGGCAGAGAAAGGGGGAAGGAGGCGATTGACTAATAGAAGATTGGAATAAATACATACTTTTGCAAGTCCGGGTACTCAGCTAGTGTACATATAAAGCAGGGAATGAAAATGCATTGTTCGGCTGTCAAAAATATACAGTTCCACTAGTCTTAGTTCTGCACTGTGTTTCCCTCCTCGCAATTTCACTACGATTTAATATAGTCGGATTGCACTCTAGGTAGCATATGCTGTGTCTTCCACTGACTCCCAGCCATCTCTGAATCAGATTGCAGCAGGGTACTGAAAATTGTGGCTGGGACAAAGCTCAGTGTTTGAAGGTAATATTCTGATATGCTTTGATGTTGAGATAATAAATATTCTAGACGTCAGCTGCCATGGAGAGAACAAGCAGAAACGTTTCCGTGCACAATGCATCCTCTAGCGGACGAATTAGGTGGACTTTGGGCTATGGTCTTTAAGACTGTCGAGAGCATCACTGCATATTTCTGAAGCAGGTCGGTTACAGGGAAATGTTACTACAATGATATACTGGAGGAGTATGTTCACGTTACCTGTAGTGCAGCTGATCCTGACCTCAGATTCGTGGACGACAACGCCTGCCTCCAGAGATCCAATCATCCTGTTGAGACACTGGACAGTGAAGTCGTCGCTTGTTTATATACATCAGCTAACTGCAATAGAGAACGCATGGAAAGCTGTAAGGTAATATCAGCGTATACTGCGGCAATGGACTCTGCGCTAATAGAGAGCACTGATGCCCAAATCTTTATAGGCTCTGAAAGTTGGTTAAGGCCGGAGATAAGATCAGCAGAAATTTTTGCGAAAAATCTAACATTGTTCCGGAAGGATAAGCTAAACACAGGTGGCGGTGGCGTGTTTGCTGCTGTGAGAAGTAGTTCATCTTGTTCAGTCTGGAACCGCGTGACCGCTACGGTAGCAGGTTCGAATCCTGCCTCGGGCATGGATGTGTGTGATGTCCTTAGGTTAGTTAGGTTTAATTAGTTCTAAGTTCTAGGCGACTGATGACCTCAGAAGTTAAGTCACATAGTGCTCAGAGCCGTTTGAAGCATTTTTTTAGTTCATCTTGTCGAGACATTGAAGTAGATTGTTTAAATGGTTCTGAGCACTATGGGACTTAAAATCTGAGGTCATCAGTCTCCTAGAACTTAGAACTACTTAAACCTAACTAACCTAAGGACATCACACACATCCATGCCCGAGGCAGGATTCAAACCTGCGACCGTAGCGGTCTTGCGGTTCCAGACTGTAGCCATAGAACCGCTCGGCCACCTCGGCCGGCGAAGTAGATTGTTCCTTTGAGTACGGGCAGAGGTCATTTTTAGAAACCGGAATAAAATAATAACTGGATCCTTTCATCGACCTCCATATTCAGATGATACAACTGCTGAAAGGTTCAACGAAATCTTGAGTTTAATTTCATACACGTACCCGACTCGTACAATTATAGTTGGTGGTGACTTTAATTTATCTTCAATATGTTGACGAAAATACATGTTTAAATCCAGAGGTACGCATAAGACAGCATCCTAAATGACGCAAACGGACGCAAAATCTCCAATATTGGCGACCTTTTGCAGAAGCTCGAAATTTATCGAGGTCTTCAATGCAGGGTGCTTATAGTAGTTTCCACAACCAAACTTTGTCTCGAAACCTGGCAGAAAGTCCAAAGAGATTCTGGTCGTATGTGTAGTATGCTATTGACAAAACACAATAAATGCTTTCTCTGCGCGATGGCAATGGGAATACTATAGACGACAGTGCTGCCAAAGCAGGGTTACGAAACACAGCCCTCCGAAATCCCTTCACCAAACAAGACGAAGTAAATATTCCAGAATTCGAGTCAAGAACAGCTGCCAACATGAGTAACGTAGAAGTAGATATCCTCGGACTTGTGAAGCAACTTAAATCACTTAACAAAAGCAAGTCTTCCGGTCCAGACTGTATACCATTTAGGTTTCTTTCAGAGTATGCTGATACAGTAGCTCATTACTTAACAGTCATATACAACCCTTCGCTCGACGAAAGATCTGTATCCAAAGACTGGGAAGCTGCACAGGTCACACCAATATTCAAGGAAGGTAGCAGGAGTAATCCACTAAATTACAGGCCCACATCATTAACGTCGATGTGCAGCAGGATTTTGGAACATATACTGTGTTCGAACGTTATGAATTAACTCGAAGAGTACGGTCTATTGTGACACAGTCAACAGGGATTTAGAAAACATCGTTCTTGTGAAATACACACAGCTCTTTGCTGACACGTAGTGTTGAGTGCTATTGACAAGGAATTTCAGACTGATTCCGTATTTCTAGATTTCCAGAAGGTTTTGACACTGCAACACACAAGCGGCTTGTAATGAAATTCCGTGCTTATGGAATATCGTCTCAGCTATGTGACTGGATCCGTGGTTTCCTGCCACAGAGGTCACAGTTCGTAGTAATTGACGCAAAGTCATCGAGTAAAACAGATGTGATTTTTGGCGTTCCCCAAGGTAGTGTTATAGGCCCCTTGCTGTTCCTTATCTATATAAACAATTTAGAAGACAATCTGAGCAGCCGATCTATGTTGTTTGCAAGTGATGCTGCCGTTTATCATGTAGTAAAATAATCAGAAGATCAAAACTAATTGCAAAACGATTTAGAAAAGATATCTGTATGGTGCAAATAGCAATGGACCCTAAATAACGAAAAGTGTGAGGTTATCCAGATGAGTGCTAAAAGGAGTCTGTTAAACTTCTGTTACACGATAAGTCAGTCAAATCTAAAGGCCATAAATTCAACTAAATACCAAGGAATTACAATTACGAACAACTTAAATTGGAAGGAACACATAGAAAATGTTGTGGGGAAGGCTAACCAAAGACTATGTTTTATTGGCAGGACACTTAGAAAATGTAAAGATCTACTAAGGGGACTGCCTACACTACGCTTGTGTGTCCTCTTTTAGAACGCTGCCGCGTGGTGTGGGATCCTTATCAAATAGGACTGACGGAGTACATCGAGAAAGTTCAAAGAAGGGCAGCACCTTTTGCATAATCGCGAAATACGGGAGAGAGTGTCACTGAAATGATACAGGATTTGTGGTGGACATCATTAAAACAAAGGCGTTTTTCGTTGCGGCAGAATCTTCTCACGAAATTTCAGTCACCAATTTACTCCTCCGAATGCGAAAATATTTTGCTGACGCCGACCTACATCGGGACAAATGATCATCATAACAAAATAAGGGAAATCAAAGCTCGCACTGAAATATTTAGGTGTTCGTTTTTTCCACGCGCTATACGAGATTGGAATAATAGAGAATTATTATGAAGGTGGTTTGATGAACCCTCTGCCAGGCACTCAAATGTGATTTGCATATTATCCATGTCGATGTAGAAGTGTGGCTAAAATCGATCTAGTGGTTTAGGACGAAATGTGGAACATACTCCATACTCGTGCACTGATGAGCCAAAACATTATGACTCGCCCACCGCGACGTTGATTGTTGCCCGGTGGCGTTACGCGTACGTACGCGGTAACAAAAGTACGTAAACGGAGCAGACACGGACGGATGATCACCCTAGCGAAGATACGGGCTGCAAACCGGGAAATCCATTGAGATACACTACTTTGACATTACGCAGAGCCTGTGAACGAGTATCTCAAAAACGGCGAAGCTGGTCGAATATTCACGTGCCACTGTCGTAAGCATCTACGGAAGGAGTTAGGGAGACAGTGAAACTACCACTAGGCGCAAATGGTTGGACGCCCAGGACTCCTCACCTTTTGTCTGCTCTGTAAAATAGGATAGATGTTGATCTGTGGCGTGTCTGGCGGAAGAACACAATGCTGGTGCACGCACAAGTGTTTCGGAGCGACATGTTCACACGATTGCAGTGGGCACCAGACCATCGGGATTCGACCGTCGATCAATGGAAACAGTCGGCTCTTCGTGTGAATCACATTTTCACTACACTAGGTCGATGGTCGTCTCCATAAACGCCGTCATCGAGGTGAACGGCGACTCGAAACGTGCAGCGCGCCACGGGTGCAGGCTGGTGAGAGAAGTACAGGGTGATTCAAAAAGAATACCACAACTTTAGGAATTTAAAACTCTGCAACGACAAAAGGCAGAGCTAAGCACTATCTGTCGGCGAATTCAGGGAGCTATAAAGTTTCATTTAGTTGTACATTTGTTCGCTTGAGGCGCTGTTGACTAGGCGTCAGCGTCAGTTGATGCTAAGATGGCGACCGCTCAACAGAAAGCTTTTTGTGTTATTGAGTACGGCAGAAGTGAATCGACGACAGTTGTTCAGCGTGCATTTCGAACGAAGTATGGTGTTAAACCTCCTGATAGGTGGTGTATTAAACGTTGGTATAAACAGTTTACAGAGAATGGGTGTTTGTGCAAAGGGAAAAGTTCTGGACGGCCGAGAACGAGTGATGAAAATGTAGCACGCATCCAGCAAGCATTTGTTCGCAGCCCAGGAAAATCGACTCGCAGAGCTAGCAGAGAGCTGCAAATTCCATAATCAACTGTATGGAGAGTCCTACGAAAAAGGTTAGTTATGAAACCTGAACGTCAACTACCCGAGGCGATGGATCGGCCGCCAGGCAGCCCATGACAGAGCACTTCATCACTGGCCTCCAAGAAGCCCTGATCTTACCCCCTGCGATTTTTTCTTATGGGGGTATGTTAAGGATATGGTGTTTCGGCCACCTCTCCCAGCCACCATTGATGATTTGAAACGAGAAATAACAGCAGCTATCCAAACTGTTACGCCTGATATGCTACAGAGAGTGTGGAACGTGTTGGAGTATCGGGTTGATATTGCTCGAGTGTCTGGAGGGGGCAATATTGAACATCTCTGAACTTGTTTTTGAGTGAAAAAAAAACCTTTTTAAATACTCTTTGTAATGATGTATAACAGAAGGTTATATTATGTTTCTTTCATTAAATACACATTTTTAAAGTTGTGGTATTCTTTTTGAATCACCCTGCATTATGTTATGGGAGAAATTCCCCTGCGATTGCATGGGACCTGTGGTAGTAATCGAAGACACGCTGACAGTTTTGAACCACCTGCATCCCTTCATATTTTTTTGTCTTCCCCGACGCGATGTCATCTTTCAGCAGTATATTATCCGTGTCTCGGAGCCAGAACAGTGCTACAGTGGTTTGAGGAGCCTTATAGACAACTCATGTTAATGTCTCGGCGGTCAAATTGAGCCTAATGTCAATCCTATGGAACCCATATGAGTCGATATCGGGCGTCATCAGCGCGTACGCAAGCCAGTGTTCCGTTATTTACGCGAATTATATGACCTCTGCGTAGACTCCTAACGCCACATACCTCCACAAACCTACCAAGAAACTGTTGGATCCTTCATACGCAGAATCAGTATTTCGTTCCAAAGCCGGAGAAACAAGCCATTAAACAGTTGGTCATAATGTTTTGGCTCATGAGTGTACGTATATACATAGATACGTTCATCCATTTTTATAAAATGTATGGATTCCGAGTCTACCACGATGAACACGCTTTATGGCTACAACAGCTGTCCGTAATCTCTACAGATGTGATCCACTAATACGATAAGCGAAATATCAAACCGTCCTACTCTCTCTCTGCCACACTCTTGGCCTCTATTGGCAGTGGATCGTCACACAGCGAGATGGATTAAGCTGAAATTACAACTGCTTTACTTGTAGATATAACGGTGTTCCAGAAGGAGTGGTCAATATTTATGGATATAACAGTGACGATCATTCGAAGCAAAAATGTCTAGAAAACATTGGCTCTAAAATCCTTACCTTAAGAGCTATGAACACTTGTTCAGTAGAAGAGATGTGTTTCACAGTATCGAAGATAAACAAGTGCTCATAAATCTTAAGTTACCACTATAGAGCCCATGTCTACTGGATTATTTTTTTCTTGTTTTGCTCCATACCACCACCTCTTAAAATATGAAAGCAAATATTGAATGAATGAATATTGACCACTCTTCCTGGAACACTCTGTACACATTCTCGGACGCCATAGCACTGTTCTTCGCATACTAACAGTAAAAAATGTGTCTAACAATATTTCGTCCCGTCAATATTTTCAGTGTACGATGGTCTGCAAAAAAGTCAGTTTGCCAACACTACAGTGATACAGTCACATGTGCGACAAGTACCTTGATTCAGTACTGTGTAACTGTGCTATCCAGCTATTGCTGTAGGTAGAACTTTGCATTAGAGTACTCTAGGTCGAGAGTTTGATTCTTGGTCGAAGCGTTACTTTCTTAATTTCCTAATTTTAGGTTTTGTGATACGGTATCTGGCTTCCTAATTATTACACAGCAATTAAAGGTGCCTTATACAAAACGCGTACAACTATTTAATACCAACACAGAGGTGAGAGTAAAATCATTTTTACTCATATGTTCATATATGTTCATATGTGTGTGAAATCTTATGGGACTTAACTGCTAAGGTCATCAGTCCCTAAGCTTACACACTACTTCACCTAAATTATCCTAAGGACAAACACACACACCCATGCCCGAGGGAGGACTCGAACCTCTGCCGGGACCAGCCGCACAGTCCATGACTGCAGCGCCCTAGACCGCTCGGCTAATCCCACGCGGCTCGTTTTTACTATTCCATTTTTAAGGACGTATTTGGCCTTTAAACGTTTACTCCTCTTCCACCCACTACACCACTCCATGTTTTCCGATGCATTTAATTCTCTGTCCGCAACTTTTAAAACAATTCTCACAAGCCATATAAAGACCATTTTACTGTTAATTCAGACATATAGTCATTAATGTGGACTGAATTGGAAATATCCAAAATGTGTACCAAAAGCGATTTACCGTTTCTTCTTATGTAGCAGTAGTATTTTTATAGTATACCACCACTGTGTATCTCGTGTTCCATTTTCGTCTTGTTTACTCTTTTTAGTATATTCTGACTGTGAAACTTGTTTTATGTCTAAACAGTCCTTCGTTAATCCTGTGTTACATCGTACCTGGGTACGACTTCATGTCTACCATTACTTATCAAAACCAATTTTAATATATCATTTCCTATGTTTGGATGGCTAAATGGCTCGTTCCGAAAGCCAGTAAAAAAAATACTCCATCGACGAACGTGGTAGAAGTGGTAGCGCTCTTGTATACTCCTCTTGTACCTGTGGATACAGTTATTCTGAGAAGGGTTCACGGAAGTATGATCCAGCGGCTCACTAAATATTATGAGATGCAGAGCATTTGCTCTCATGAGTATGTCACTGAGACCGTATTTAAAATGTTACAACTGGCCGCTCCTACTGAATGTAGCACGGTATGTATGTTTAAAATCTCCACAATGATAAGTTTTGTAGCTATTTCTGTATTGTGACAGATAGTTTATTTTCAACTAATTATCACTATTCATGATTATTTCTGATATGTCTAATCAGTAATTGTGAAGTTCAACGTTAAAATAATGTAGTTATTGGACATGTATCGTTTAAGAAGCAGAATATGCCACAAATTCCTGGGTAGATCAAAAGCAGAAAAATAATAATTATTCCTAGGACAGGTGCCGAACTCTCGAACTCTAGTTCTGTAAAAGCAAAACTACTAACTGCACAACTTTTTAAAAATTTATTTTATTTATTTTTTTACTGCACTTGTAAGTAGGCTGTTTATGTTTTCTTATTGGCAACGTTACGTAGCGCTCTGTATGAAAATCACTGGCTGTGCTGTGTGCAGTCTGTGGCTAGTTTGCATTGTTGTCTGCCATTGTAGTTTTGGGCAGCGGCAGCTGGATGTGAACAGCGCGTAGCTTTGCGCAGTTGGAGGTGAGCCGCCAGCAGTGGTGGATGTGGGGAGAGAAATGGCGCAGATTTGAAATTTGTAAGATTGGATGGCATGAACTGCTATATATATTATGATTATTAAGGTAAATACATTGTTTGTTCCCTATTAAAATCTTTCATTTGCTAACTATGCCTATCAGTAGTTAGTGCCTTCAGTAGTTTGAATCTTTTATTTAGCTGGCAGTAGTGGCGCTCGCTGTATTGCAGTAGTTCGAGTAACGAAGATTTTTGGTGAGGTAAGTGATTTGTGAAAGGTATAGGTTAATGTTAGTCAGGGCCATTCTTTTGTAGGGATTTTTGAAAGTCAGATTGCGGTGCGCTAAAAATATTGTATGTCAGTTTAAGCACAGTCCTGTACAATTGTTCAAAGGGGACGTTTCACACTAACTGGACAACACACTTAAATTGTATCGAATTAAGGTACTTGTCATACGTGAGATTACAGTGTTGCCAAATTGCCTTCCTCTGATGGCCCTTTTTTGTTGAAAATTTGCACAGAACGAAATTTAGTTGAGCTGTTATTATACGAGGAATGCCGCTCTGGTACCAGAGTGCTCGAATTTTGGTGCGCCCTTTATAATAACCTGTCTCCAGGGATGTAGATATTCAAATAAAAACACTTTGCAATTTATTATCTCTACTATCAGCAGCATTTTAAATCATCATGGCTTAAGTGCAGGGCATGTGTTCACAACATTTTTACTATGTTACTTGTGGTAACAGCTTTGCCTCCATAACTAAAACAGTAGCACATCTTACAACTAACGCTGAATAGAAAATTAGGTTAGTTATTGCGATTAGAATCAAATTCTATCCTCACCACTCATTTATCAAGCCGTTCTACCAATCTATCTCTACTGCCTAGCTGCGCCCATAGAAGAGAAGCAGGTGTGTTCGACTAATATGCTTGTAGGCAGAAAAACGCGTCCAGCTAGAGTAGGTCTCCAGTAAGAAGCACCGTCCAATCACATGCTGTTGACCCCAAAGTTGCTTACTTTTGATGCTGCTTTCTTGTCGTTTCCATCAACAATTTCCTGTTTTCATATGTCTGTCACCCTTGTATCGATCTTGGATAGGTGTTACCATTTCATTTTTATTGATTAAAATTCAACTTCAGTTACGTTAATTCCTACTTGCTCGGTACCTTGCTGGGGTGGTTTTGGTGCACAGTCCTTGCTTCGGACTCCACTGGAGAACTGCCGCAAAGTGTCCTCCAGTTTGCGCCTCCCTCAAGTGTTTGTCATCGCTAGGAGGCTGACCGCCCTGCGTAAATTCGCAGAATATTGTCGACGCTGACTGCTGCTTGCTGGCTGTGTACAGCAAGTGAGCTTCTGAATTTCTCACCCAGCATACTGAGAGTCACAATCTACAGAATTCAAGCCCCAATGTAGCATTAAATTTTCTGTCCTAACATTAATACATGATCGAAAGTTGAAATACTTTTAATATTAATTATACGTGATGGCCAATGAAACTTATATAATCCAGAAGGTACTTCGCCATACATTTGCACAAAAAAAAAATGTACAAGGTGCAGCAATAAAGTAATGAAACCGATTTTCTTTGCAAGATGTGGCAACCCTGCAGGCTTGCGTAGGCACAATATCTTTGACCTTGGTCTATAAGCTGCTTCTGCTCCAAGCGGCACTTCGATTCAACTGCTCAGACGTGAGTTGTGCTGTAATAAGTTAACATGTGTTTGTGTCTCTCTTTACGGAAATGGAACTGCATAATATTGCGCAACGGTATGTCATTTCTCTTTCCATTAAACTGGGTGAAAACGCGATGACAACTTACGGTAAGCTTCAGAAGGCTTTTGGAGAGGAGGTTATGTCAAGAGCTCAAGTTTTTCACTGGCATAAAATGTTTAGTGGAGGCAGAACGAATGTTGAAGATGAAGACCGCAGTGGACAACAATCAACCTCACGGACGGACGTCAACTTGAATGGGGTGTGTGAACTCGTATGATCTGGTCGAAGATTATCTGTGACAATGATTACAGAAGAACTGAACATCAATCGAGAAATGGTCCATCTGATAATAACTGAGGATCTTGGCATGAGAAAGATTTGTGCAAAACTGGTTCCCAAAAATCTCACACCACAACAGCGAGAAACACTGAAAAATGTGGCAGCCGATCTGTTAGAGCAAACGGAAATCAATCCAGAATTGTTGAGCCGTGTTATCACTGGTGATGAAAGTTGTTTTTTCTTCAGTACGATCCAGAGACATAACGCCAAATTTCGCAATGGTGCTCAAAGGGATCACCCAGACCAAAAAAAGCTCGCATATCAAAGTCAAAAGTGAAATGCATACTTGTGGGCTTCTTTGATTCCAAGGGAATTGTTCATAAAGAGTGGGTGCCTCCTGGACAAACAGTTAACCAATATTACCACAAAGAAAATTTAGAAAGACTTTGTAAAAGAGTTCTTCGTGTCCATGCCAACATTACTGATCATTGGATTCTGCATCACGATAATGCGCCATCCCATACTACTCTGTCAGTACAGCAATTTTTAACCTCAAAACAAATTTCAGTACTACCACAGCCACCTTATTCACCAGATATCGCTCCGTGCGACTTTTTCCTGTTTCCAAGAGTCAAAACGGCGATCAAGGGACACCATTTTCAAACAACACAAGATGTCCAAAAAGCTATGACGAGGATCTTGGAGGATATTACAAAAGATGAGTTCCAGAAATGTCATCATCAACGGCAGAAGCGCTGGAAAAAGTGTGTTTAATCAGAAGGGAACTACTTTGAAGGAGACAACACTAAACTTGACTAAAATGGTAAGCAACACTTTTCACATCAGTCTCATTACTTTATTATCGCAACTCGTATGTACGTTGCCTTTAAGAGAAATAAGAGAGAGTAGACATACACATATGAGAAAAGTTTGCCTCTGTCTTTCATATTGCTTCCAACTTCTACCCAGTGTACGGATCAGGTGCTATGATAGGACTGACATGCGAAAGTAGCAACGTTTCGTGAAATCACATTCTAGGGATCTTCATGTTTAAATGTTGTAGATGGTTCATTGTCAGTAACACACGCATACCGAGCACAACAATGCCACCCTTGCTAGCTTAGCCGAGCAGTCTAAGGCGCTGCAGTTATGGACTGTGCGGTTGGTCCCGGTGGAGGTTCGAGTCCTCCCTCGGGCATGGATGTGTGTGTTTGTCCTTAGGATAGTGTGTAAGCTTAGGGACTGATGACTTTAGCAGTTAAGTCCCATAAGATTTCACACACACACACACTTGCTAGTTCGCGTCATGTTGGAAGGCCGCCCTATTTTCAGCCGTTCTGCGCATCCCCCACCATTGACTGCTAGTAGCCAATAAGATTCATTCTATTTCCGAGCGGCTAGCTGCGAGAATTTCTCTCGCACGTGCTGCGCTGTTGCCGTATTTTGCGAGAATAAAGTTTTATTCACAGAGCGACCGAACTATTCATTCAGATGTCGATGTTTTAGTGTGATTTCCAAATGAAAATGTCATGTGACAGCAATAAACGTGAAGTTCCTCACAAGCAACTTTAATTAAATTGCGTGCCTATGGAGTATCTATCGTCTTAGTCGGGCGACTGGTTTCGTGATTTGCTGTTAGAAAGATCACTGTATGTAATAATCGACGCAAAATCATCGAGTAAAACAGAAGTGATAGAAGTGATATCTGCCTTTTGCAAAGAAGTGTTATAGGCGCTCCTCTGTTCCTGAGCTAATAAACGATTTAGGAAACAATCTGAGCAGCCATCTTAAACTGTTTGCAGATAATGCTGTGATGTACTGTCTTATAAAGTCATCCGAGATCAAAACAAATTAGAAAACGACTTAGAGAAGGTATCTGTATGGTGAGAAAAGTGGCAATTGACTCTAAATAATGAAAAGTTTGTAGTCATCCGCATGGTTACTAAAAGGAATCCACAAAATTCGCACGATACTAAAGGCTGTAAATTCAGCTAAACACGTAGGGATTACACTTACGAATAACTTAAAATGCAATTATCACATGGATAACGTTATATGGAAAGCAAACCAAAGACTGCCATTTATTGGTAGAACACTTAGAAAATGCAACAGGTTCTCTAAAGAGACTACTTACACTATGCTTTTCCACCTTCTTCTGGAGTATTGTTGTCAGATGTGGGATCTACAGCAGATAGAATTGATCGAACAAGTTCAAAGGGGGACAGCTCGTTTTGTATTTCTGCGACAGAGGGGACAGACTGCCACGGATGTGGTACGCGAATTGGGGTGGCAACCATCAAAACAACGGCCTTTTTCGTTGTAGCAGGATTTTCTCATGAAGTTTCAGTTGCCAACTTTTTCCTCAGAGTGTCAAAATATTTTGGTGACGCCCACCTACATAGGGAAGAATGTTTATCATAATAAAATAAGAGAAATTAGAGCACGCAAGGAAAGATAAAAGCGTTCGTGTTTTCTGCGCGCTGTTCGAGTGGTGAACGGTAGAGAAATACCTTGAAGGTGATTCTATGATCGCTCTGCCAGGCACTGAATTGTAAATTGCAGAGGAATCATGTAGATGTAGATGCTTCACAAGCAGTCGAAGAGGTTTGCGTCCCGCATTTACAACTTCTTCAAATTTGAATCTGAAACCGATATTTCTATTTTTTGACATTTTCATGACTCAAGAACGAACTGCAGAAGCACGTGTCGGCTAGAGAACTGTACAGAGAATAGCAAACAGAAGTGTCGGACCTATACAGAGAATGGTAAACAGAAGTGTCGGAGCTGTAGAAAACTCATGAAATTTTGTTTTCGTGTCACCTGAAAATCATCGAAATCGCAAGAAAGTTGTAACACAAGTAGATGGTTTTGCCAACTATGTTTTAAAGCGCTCCATGTTTGAAATGTATATAAGAAGAGAATACCCAACATCACAAAGACGTATTACAATTATGTCTGAGCAAATTGGTTTCAAAGATAGCGCTTCTTCAATGTAAAGAATTTTAAAATACATTGATTTTAAACATGTTAAGAATAGTGTTTTTAATTGAAAGAAGTGACACAGAAGCAGCACGAAGCACTTCCGTTATAAGAAGCAAGATAGAAGAGCTGGAGGTAGTTCTACAGTGTATTACCTTGATGAAACATTGGTGAATCAGAATTATTCCACGAACACCTGTTGGAAAATGAGTGATGGTACTGGCGGTTTTAAAGTTCCCTTAAGAAAAGGTTCTAGGATACTTATTCTGCATGCTGGCTTTTCTTCTGATTTGGTTCCTGAGAGTAAACTTGTATTTAGATTTATGAAAAACAGTAGTGAGTACCATTCGGAAATGAACGCTGCCACTTTCAAGAAATGATTCACTGGATAATTCTTGCCTCTTCTTCGAGGTCGGTTTTTGTAGTTACCGTGCCAGTTGTCATTTAGCTGTTACAGAGAAATCATCAAGTTCGAGCACCAGGAAAGGGGATATTGTGCTGTCCCTAAAAAATAAAAATATTCCGGACAATATAATCCAGACTCGTGCTGAACTCTTGCAGCTCGTTAATTTATAAAAGTCACGCGACAGAATGTACAAATTTGACTTTCTTGCATGTGAATGTGGTCACACAGTTTTGCGTTTTCCCACTGTAATCCTATAGAATTAATTTGCGTGCAGGTTACAAGCTATATGGGGGGAAAAAAGCATTCAAAATAACAGACTCTGAAAGGCTTGCGCTTGAAGCAATAGACAGCATGCGCCTTCAGCGTGGGCACACTGTGTGTATAACGCCGAAATGTTACAAAAATAAGACTTTCACAGAGAAGTGAAGATGGATAAAAGCCTTGAACGTATCATGCAAAATTTACAAGCAGATGGTTCGGACACAGACACAGATGATAGATGGAATTACGACGTAGACCTTGAAACAAAGTACTGATCTTTCTTGGTTTTAAAAACTCATGTTTTAAAAACTTTTTGTCAATATATCAGTTGCATACACTGTACATGAGAACTTCCTTGCTTTTATTAGTTGGGGTTCCGTAGCCTGTGAAGTATTCAGACTATAACGTTCAACACATTGCCAAAGGAGAAGTTAAGCTTTTCCCAGCCTGTTGTATTACTTACGAGAATGTGGCTGGATAAACTCGTCAAAAGCTTCATTATTTCGACACGTAAACGCCTGTCATTTTCATGGCACGAATTGGAAAATGCCTTAAAATGAAAGGGAGGTGGTTTTCGACGTTACCGGTCAGCATTCTGTCGAGTTATTCACAGAAGATGGTTAATTGACAGCTTCTTCAATGGATCATAAATGCGCTCTCCCACTGTAATGTCGAATGAATTAGTTGAAACTCATTGTTGACACCGAAAAATATGATAACATAATGACAATTTTACGACAGTCTTCTGCGCTAGTGTTTGCTACCAGTAATTCTTTTTTACGCACAGTGATTTACACAGAACAGCAGAGAAACACACCCACATACACGGCTTGTAAACATGTAAAAAATTACATGGAGTAGAAGCAGTTGTCAAATAAATATAATGATTTCGGTTTGAGTTTGCAGTTATTTAATTACGAATTACATTTTAACTTATAATACAGTCCAAATCGCAATAAATGGCAATTATTGCAACTATTTTCGATGATCTTATCGTTAGACAATCGTCATTTTGAGAAAAATTGTTCTGGATGCCTTCACATAGCTGTATCAGCTGTTCTCGCCTTCCTACGTGACATAGATAACTGCTGTGGAGCAGTGGACACAACCTCAACACTCAAAACTAAGATTTCTCATGTAGACGAATAATCGAAATCGGTTTTAAAATGTGTTATTCCTTCATAGATATGAACGTGTAAGACGATGTACAGAAGGCAAATGAACCAGACTGTTGACCGCAGGAACACAGTTTGGTAACACGGACTTCGTTTGCCCGCTCTCTTCCGCCACGTATGTGCAAACTTCATCCCGTCCACGCCTCCTTCTCGCTCCGCCTCTATGCGCGGAAGCGCCGTCTTACGTGAAGCGGACATTAGGTCGTTGGCATTGTCATCATTGCGTAATAACGAAGCCTTCGGGATCAGTACAGACTGCACAGAATATTTTTTGTTGGCGTCGTTTTTTTGCTTACTTTTGTCTAAGAGTAAACGGAACTAACTTTGTGTTCATTTCTCGACGTTACCACAAAATCTGAAGTAAGTTACTGATTTACAGTTTCTTCATTTCAAATGGCTACGACTTTCCTTATTATATAGAAACTATATTTGTTTCAGGCCACGCCTCGAAGAACACTAGTGGGTAGACGATGTAATAGCAGTAATGTGGACATTGATAACCATAATTCCATTGTTGTTTTGAAAGATACATTTAAATGTGCACTGAATATAATTCCAAATAATTTTGAGAATTCTCATTACGGTTTGATGAATTTACAATACAAATTTTGTAATGCACAGTATTTCGCATCTCAGGTTACTTTACGTGATACAACGGCATTCAGACTGTTTTGTCACAGGGGTAAGTTTATATACTCAACGCTCCGCCGTATTAATAGTTTAATTATTTTTAGCTGTAGTTCCAGCGTCCAAATCCATGGCGAAGTATAAGTTATAATAATAACGGACGCATTTAGTTTAAAAAATATGTTCTTAATAAAAAAAATTTCAGTCCTACGTCAGACGTCAGTGTGAATAGTGAATTAAAATTATTTCACCCTCGCACAGACGTACCCCGTTTTGGTGTAGCAAACACCAGCTTGTTATACATGTGCAGGAACCTTGTACTGTCCGTAACAGTCGATTTCCTTTCCCTGTCGTCGCTCTCACATCGCTGGTGACACGTTTATGACCTACATCGCGCCGGCCGTAGTGGCCGAGGGGTTCTAGGAGCCGCGCGATCGCTACGGTCGCAGGTTCGAATTCTGCCCCGGGCATGGATGTGTGTGATGTGCTTAGGTTAGTTAGGTTTAAGTAGTTCTAAGTTCTAGGGGACTGATGACCTCAGTAGTTAAGTCCCATAGTGCTCAGAGCCATTTGAACCCACTTCGCACTGACCAGCTGCCCTTCCATACTTACAGATACGGAGGTTGCACTGTCTTTCCCCTTCCGTCTTGCCTTACACAACTTCATGGGGTTTCCTAGTTCTGCGAGTTGACACAAGAACCGTGTCGTAATTGCTGGAATGATCTGTGCAGCAGCGAGCCTGCAAGCGCATCCATGTGAACTAGTCCTCCATCGAGCAACCGTAAAGCGCCCTGAGTTAAATACTTGTACGCCCTGCCTGAAGAAAACAGTGCAGAACCCAGAAGACATTCACACATATAAATCACCGGCGGGGATGTAAGCCATCAGAGTTGCCATGCTATGTTGTAGGAAGACGACAAAAGTGCTGAAACTTCCTGGCAGATTAAAATTGTGTGCCGGACCGAGACTCGAAATCGCGACCTTTTCCTTTCGCGAGCAAGTGCTCTACCGACTGAGCTGCCCAAGCAGGACTCACGCCCCGTCCTTACAGCTTTACTTATGCCAGTACCTCGTCTCCTACATTCCAAACTTCAAAGAGGATCTCCTGCGAATCTTTCAAGAAGTTTGTAATGCAGGAGACGAGGTTCTGGCGGAATAAAGCTGTGAGGACAGGTCGTGAATTATTCTTGGGTAGCTCAGTCGATAGAGCACTTGCCCTCGAAAGGCAATGGTCGCGAGTTAAAGTCTCGATTCGGCACAGTTTTAATCTGCCATCATATCAGCGCACAGTGAAAATTTCACTCTGCACTACTGTTGTTTGTGTTTACAACTGGTACTGTATGTAAGAGGTTTTAACAGTGTCAGATATTGTTCACTCTGAAGAACACGGAGATGCCGCATATCGTGTGAGATAGCGTTATCATCAACTGACAGAGTTTCAAAAGGATCTTATTGTGAATCTCCATTTGGCCAGCTTGTCGAATAGTGCCTTATCCAGGTTTTTAGGGCATTTGTATATGATAGTGGTCCAATACTGGACAGCGTAGGAATGTGAGGGCAGGCATACATGTCATCGTGATTCCGATCGAGCACGTCTGACTACCACAAAGGAGGAACGCCGTAATGTGCACCAAGTACGTCGGAAACGCATCTGCGCCTTCCATCAAAGAACAAGTAATGGACTCTCTGCAACATTCTGTATCATCCCTCACCGTTGGTCGAAGAGTAACAGCATCTGGATTATAGAACTACCGCCCCATGCGTAGGCTGCCATTAACACAACACAAACGGCTGCGTCTGGTCTGGTGCTGTGGCTGGAAGCATGGACTACTGACGAATGGCGTCGCATCACGTTCAGCGATGAATCACCGTTCTGTACTACCCAGGATGACCATCGTCTGTGAGTAAGGCGGCGACCTGGGCAGATGCTCCATACATCCAATGTTTTAAAGAGCCATGGTGGTGTTACTCCTGGTGTCATATTATGGGAAACCATCGGGTATGACTTCAGGTCATGGCTGGTAGTGATTGAGAGAGCTCTGACGGCATAACGGTACATCGCATACACCCTCTGCTCAGATGTGTTACCTCTCACTGGACAGTATCGTGGTAACGTTTTTCAAAAGAACAGCGCTCGCCCACGTATGAACTGTCTGCGTGATGAGGTATTCATGTGGCTAACCAGAACCCCTGATCTGTCCCCTGAGAGAACATGTGTGGCACCAGCTCGTATGTCAACTCCATCCCAGTGGAAGTATCCAGCGATTCAAGGCTAGTTACAGCAGTTGTGGGCCACCTTGCCTCAGGACAGTATACAAAAGCGTTCTTATATCCTTCCCAGCCCCAACAGTTCATGCTAGTGCTGTTGATAATATATATATATATATATATATATATATATCAAAAAACGTTTTGCATCACCTCGGTTCCGAGAGTTCCAGAACCTGTACAGAAACTTGGAACAGAGTTCAACATAAATATCATTTCCACCCTTTTTATTGCTCATCAAAACCACACATTGCATGTTGTACCACCATACAGCGAGACCTTCAGAGGTGGTGGTCCAGATTGCTGTATACATCGGTACCTCTAATACCCAGTAGCACGTCCTCTTGCATTGACGCATACCTGTATTCGTCATGGAGTACTATCCACAAGTTCATCAAGAGCACTGTTGGTCCAGTTTTGTCCCATTCCTCAACGGCGATTCGGCGTAGATCCCTCAGAGTGGTTGGTGGGTCACGTCGTCCATAAACAGCCTCTTTCAATCTATCCCAGGCATGTTCCATAGGGAGAGCATGATGGTCACTCTAGTCGAGCGATGCCGCTATCCTGAGGGCAATCATTCACAAAACGTGTACGATGGGGGCGCGAATTGTCGTCCATGAAGACGAATACCTCGCCAATATGCTGCCGATATGGTAACACTATCGGTCGCAGGATGGCATTCACGTAGCGTACAGCCGTTATGGCTCCTTCCATGACCATCAGCGACGTACGTCGGTCCCACATAATGCCACCCCAAAATTTCAGGGAACCTCCACCTTGCTGCACTCGCTGGGCAGTGTGTAAGGCGTTGAGCCTGACCGGGTTGCCACCAAACACGTCTCCGACGATTGTCTGGTTGAAGCCATAAACGACTCTCATCGGTTAAGAGAACGTGATGCCAATCCTGAGCGGTCCATTCGTCATGTTGTTGGGCCCATCTGTACCGCACTGCATGTTGTCGTGGTTGCAAAGATGGACCTCACCATGGACGTTGGGAGTGAAGCTGTGCATCGTGCAGCCTATTGCACACAGTTTGAGTCGTAACACGACCTCCTGTGGCTGAACGAAAAGCATCATTGAGCATAGTGGCGTTGCTACCAGGGTTCCTCCGAGCCATAATCCGCAGGTAGCGGCCATCCACTGTAGTAGTAGCCCTTGGGCGGCCTGAACGAGGCATGTCATCTACAGTTCCTTTCTCTCTGTATCGCCTCCATTTCCGAACAACATCGCTTTGGTTCACTCGGAGACGCCTGGACACTTCCCTTGTTGAGAGCCCTTCGTGTCGCAAAGTAACAATGTGGACGCCATCGAACCGCGGTACTGACCCTTTAGGCAAGGTTGAACTACAGCCAGCACTAGTCGTATACCTCCTTCCTGGTGGAATGACTGGAACTGATGGCTGTCAGGCCCCCTCCGTCTAATAGGCGCTGCTCATGCACGGTTGTTTTCGTCTTTGGGCGGGTTTAATGACATCTCTCAATAGTCAAAGGGACTGTGTCTGTGATACAATATCCACAGTCAACGTCTACATTCAGGAGTTCTGGAACCGGGGTGATGCAAAACTTTTTTTGTTGTGTGTATGTCGGTGACATTTTATCCACCGATATACCATTATATCGACATCGAAATAGCTCTATCGAATGCCGAGATGTTTGTTTTATATTGTATATTTTTCACAAGCTTTGGTAAATATTGGAAGTTGTTCGTTTGAAGTTGTAATTGAACATAATTTTACTTTCACTGTGTGAAGGAGTCTTACTACTTTTTGAGATTTGAACACATCCAATCTTTCTCTTTTGTGGCACAAAAAACGAAGTTCGATTGCACTGGGGCGTGGGAGAGGGTGGCTGGTTGGTGGATGGGTGGAGTGGGGGATTGGTATGAATGGGATAACAAGATTTCCGATGTGAAGAAATAGCTCATCAGTTGCGTTAAGCAACTACTGTTGTATTTCTGCACATCGGCATTCTTCTAAAACACTTGCTGAAAATGATGAACAAAAATCTAAATGGCAAGACTGGTCTCTGCGATGGGAGGAGACGTTTGAGGGGAAATGCCGTCGCAGTCGGCGCTCGGAGCTACCAACAGACTCTGCAACGTGTAGCTTCAGTACGCAATTTGGACACTACAACTGCTAGGTCACTGATGTTGGCAGAAATGAAAAAAATGGGGAAGTCGTCATGAAGTGTTCCGGAGAAATCCGATATACGACGAAACCTAACGACGGGTCCCGCGGATACCTGTTATTGTGCCACTTACATGCAGTTACCATTGTTAGCAAACAGGTTACCGCCAAACGTGAACGTGGATTGTTTTCCTTTCAATTCTAACTCTAAGGGGGATAGGCAGGCCGCTATCTTATTGATTTACAGTTGTTGTTGTTGTGGTCTTCAGTCCTGAGACTGTTTTGATGCAGCTCTCCATGCTACTCAATCCTGTGCAAGCTTCTTCATCTCCCAGTACTTACTGCAACCAACATCCTTATGAATCTGCTTAGTGTATTCATCTCTTGGTCTCCTAAATTTGTGATCCCCTGATGCCTCAGAACATGTCCCACCAACTGGTCCCTTCTTCTCGCCTAATTGTGCCACAAACTCCTCTTCTCCCCAATTCTATTCAATACCTCCTCATTAGTTATGTGATCTACCCATCTAATCTTCAGCATCAATTTACAGAATATCTAATAATAAATCGATACTTAAATATACAGCTCTAAAACTGGCAGTATATTTGCAACGTTCAGCCGATATTTTTATAAGCAGGTACGTCGTTATTTTTTCCGTCGATATATCGATAGACGTACTTGTTTTCGACACATGGAGAGCCGATTTTTTAAAATGACGATATATCAGATTCTATATGTTTTTAAAAATATCAACAGTCCTAGTTCATGCATTGGCCGCAGAGGGGGAGTAAAGTTTTTATTCATAAGTTGGCTAATACTACCAAATTTTTTATGAAGTTGACTCGATTTTGAAATCACTGTAATGACATCACACTCCCGCAGGTACGTCGTTTTTTTTCCATCGATATATCGATAGACAACTTGTTTTCGATACATGGAGAGCCGATTTTTTAAAATGACGATACATCAGATTCTCTATATTTTGAAAAATATCAACAGTCCTAGTTCATGCAATGACCGCAGAGGGGGAGTAAAGTCTTTTTCATAAGTTGACTAATACTACCAAATTTTTTATGAACTTGACTCGATTTTGAAATCACTGAAATAACATTACACTCCCTCTTAACCCGTGAAATTTCATTCCGTTTTCTTCTCCGCTTCTGGCTGTTCTACTTTGCTGGTATCCGGTCTGTGAAAGCTGAATGCCCGCCGTCCACTGGAGGTAATGGACCTAGATGGCCGTTTGAGGGCACAGTCTCGCCGCAGCCTGAGTGCACCTCTCATCTCGCCACGTGAATACGTCGGCCACTGGTGGTCCTCGCGGTCGATATGAACACGACCTTCCAGCGAACGGTTAGTCAACAACAGATTCCCTTTCCTGAAGCAGGTCCTTCCACTTTTTAGTGCCAGGAAACTGCTCCTTTTAAATATTAGTGTTTCGGCATAGTGTTTTACATGTTTCCAAATGTGCACTCATTGCGTTCGTTTTTCTTTTCATTATTACTGTTCTTAAATACTAGAGTATTTAAAATGTTTTCAATTCATTTTAATATCTCACATTTCTGTTTCTCGTTTTTAATTCTCTTTTTTTTTCTTTTTTTTTTGTCAGTTGGCTGCAGAGCAGGGTGACTGTACCGTTGACAGTCCCCCCCCCTCCTCCCACCCACATGTGGCGCGCGGGGGTGGGGGGAGGGTGGGGGAATAAAATAACAATAAAGATAAAAGAAGAACTTCACCCGACTCCCTCTCCCAGACAATGGAATCAGCTCCGATATAGATCCAGCCTCCCAGCTATAGGTTCTCCCTCCTATTTCCACACACTCTCTCTCTCCTCCCCTCCATTTCAATTCCTCCCTTCCTCTCCTGATACCACGGCCCTGCTCACCCACCAGATTCATCCTTTCTTTCTGTCTTTCTCGCTATTCACTTAACCACCTATCCTCTTTCTACACACACCACCCAACGGCCTATAAAATTTATACCTACTATCATCACAACCTTTAATCTCCCCACAGCTTCTTCATCCAGCGCATGTCCTTCAGCTCTTTAGTGAAAGCGTAGTGCCTCTTTTTAACGTACGTCTCCGCTTCGTTTTACAAATTTAAGTGTCTATTTTGTCTTTCTATCTTTACCTGTCAGACACTTTATTTCCTTTTTAAGCCTTAAACGAGAAAACCACTCTGTATATTTGTGATCATGTCTACATTGTATTTTAAAACTTTTTTAAATTTTGAATCGAGAAATGTGGTTCTCATTTCTTCGTTTATTTTCTGTAAATGTACTGCTGGCAGCTCAACCCCCGCCCATAAGAGACGATGGGGTCGAAATAACAATAAATCGAAAAGAAGAACGGTCAGTCAGTTCTGTACTCGCGTCTGATATTGCTGGTTGCTATCATCGCTGTACTACGGACTGTCGGATAACAACCTCGCTTGGCACTTGGTCTTCCTCTCTGGTCAGGACTCGGTTTGTCTCTGTCTCTGTTCTTGGCTTGTAGACATCGTTGTGGCGATGGTTTCCGCCTTACACCTCGTCATCTAGCTAGGGTTGTTTGGTCTTGTCCTTGTCTATATCGTGCCCGCCGTCAACCAGCCATGTTCAGCTCCGTTACCGCTTGGAGACGTGTTCACTTCCGCAGGCGGCCCTTCCGCCTTGCGACTTCAGGTGATTCTCTACTGGTTTCCTACGCGTACGCTGATATCCTGCTACTCGCGGATATAGCACTTATTTTTGTTAGGCATTGTAGCGTCTAATTTTCTAGACCATCTTGCCATTATATGTCCGAAATAACAGACACCATTTTGATCCAGCAGCCACAATGAATTAAGATACAAAGGAATCACAGACATTGGCTGCGAGTGAGTGTTGATTTAAATCAATGGCGAAAGTTGAAAATTTGTGCCGGACCGCGATTCGAACCCGGAACTCCTGGTTACTTGGAAGATGCGCTGACCGCTGCGCCATCTGCAGACAGTGGTCATTGCAACTGCACGGACTTCAAGCGCTGATAGAAAGCACCGAAGCTGAAATCGTTATAGGTACAGAAAGCTGGCTGAAGCCAGAGATAAATTCTGCCGAAATTTTTACAAAGGCACAGACGGTGTTTTGAAAGGATAGATTGCATGCAACCGGTGGTGGCGTGTTTGCCGCTGTTAGTAGTAGTTTATCTTGTAGTGAAATAGAAGTGGATAGTTCCTGTGAATTATTATGGGTGGAGGTTATACTCAACAACCGAGCTAGGTTAATAATTGGCTCCTTTTACCGACCCCCCGACTCAACAGCATTAGTGGCAGAACAACTGAGAGAAAATCTGGAATACATTTCACATAAATTTCCTCAGCATGTTATAGTCTTAGGTGGAGATTTCAACTTACCTGATATAGACTGGGACACTCAGATGTTTAGGACGGGTGGTAGGGACAGAGCATCGAGTGACATTATACTGAGTGCACTATCCGAAAATTACCTCGAGCAACTGAACAGAGAACCAACTCCTGGAGATAACATCTTAGACCTACTGATAACAAACAGACCCGAACTTTTCGACTCTGTAAGCGCAGAACAGGGAATCAGTGATCATAAGGCCGTTGCAGCATCCCTGAATATGGAAGTAAATAGGAATATAAAAAAAGCGAGGAAGGTTTATCTGTTTAGCAAGAGTAATAGGAAGCAGATTTCAGACTACCTAACAGATCAAAACGAAAATTTCTGTTCCGATACTGACAGTGTTGAGTGTTTACGGAAAAAGTTCAAGGCAATCGTAAAATGCGTTTTAGACAGATACGTGCCGAGTAAAACTGTGAGGGACGGGAAAAACCCACCGTGGTTCAACAACAAAGTTAGGAAACTACTGCGAAAGCAAAGAGAGCTTCACTACAAATCTAAACGCAGCCAAAACCTCTCAGACAAACCGAAGCTAAACGATGTCAAAGTTAGCGTAAGGAGGACTATGCGTGAAGCGTTGAGTGAATTGGAAAGTAAAATTCTATGTACCGACTCGACAGAAAATCCTAGGAAGTTCTGGTCTTGCGTTAAATCAGTAAGTGGATCGAAACACCATATCCAGACACTCTGGGATGATGAAGGCATTGAAACAGAGGATGACACGCGTAAAGCTGAAATACTAAAGACCGTTTTCCAAAGCTATTTCAGAGAGGAAGACCGAACTGCAGTTCCTTCTCTAAATACTCGCACAAACGAAAAAAATGGCTGACATCGAAATAAGTGTCCAAGGAATAGAAAATCAACTGAAATCACTCAACAGAGGAAAGTCCAATAGACCTGACGGGATACCAATTCGATTCTACACAGGGTATGCGAAAGAACTTGCCATCCTTCTAACAGCCGTGTACCGCAAGTCTCTAGAGGAACGGAAGGTTCAAAATGAGTGGAAAAGAGCACAGGTGGTTCCAGTTTTCAAGAAGGGTCGTCGAGCAGATGCGCAAAGCTATACGCATATATCTCTGACATCTCTGACATCGACTACCCTAGCGCGGCTACTGTCAACCAAAATTCTCAAATTATCCGCACTCTACTAATGCAATGCCTCTTGCCCACTATGCTTATTACTTGTGGCATTTCGTCGATTCCCGTAAGAGTTCGAGCCTGAGTATGGATAATTTGAGAATTTGGGTCTGACAGGAGGCGTGCTCGGGTAGTTCATGCAGTTGCGATGACCACTGCGTCTGGATCGTGCAGTGGTCAGCGCATCTGATTAGTAAGCAGGAGACCCGGGTTCGAATCTCAGCCCCGCACATGTTTTAGACTTTCACCTTTGATTTAAATCAATGCCTGCTTGCAGCCAATGTCTGTAATTCCTTTACATTTTATCTTGCCATTCTTAGACTTTTTTTACAGTATTTTACTTATCTTAGAAAATAGATTAAGGAAAGGCAAATCTGCGTATCTAGCATCTGTAGACTTAGAGAAAGCTTTTGACAATGTTGACTGGAGTACTCTCTTTCAAATTCTGAAGGTGGCAGGGGTAAAATACAGGGAGCGAAAGGCCATTTACAATTTGTACAGAAACCAGATGGCAGTTATGAGTCGAGGGGCATGAAAGAGAAGCAGTGGTTGGGAAGGGAGTAAGACAGGGTTGTAGCCTATCCCCGATGTTATTCGATCTGTATATTGAGCAAGCAGTAAAGGAAACAAAACAAAAATTCGGAGTAGGAATTAAAATCCATGGAGAAGAAATAAAATCTTTGAGGTTCGCCGATGACATCGTAATTCTGTCAGAGACAGCAAAGGATTTGGAAGAGCATTTGAACGGAATGGACAGTGTCTTGAAAGGAGGATATAAGATGAACATCAACAGAAGCAAAACGAGGATAATGGAACGTAGTCGAATTAATTCGGTTGATGCTGCAGGGATTAGATTAGGAATTGAGACGCTTAAAGTAGTAAATGAGTTTTGCTATTTGGGGAGCAAAATAACTGATGATGGTCGAAGTAGAGAGGATATAAAATGTGGACTGGCAATGGCAAGGAAAGCGCTTCTGAAGAAGAGAAATCTGTTAACATCGAGTATAGATTTAAGTGTCAGGAAGTCGTTTCTGAAAGTATTTGTATGGAGTGTAGCCATGTATGGAAGTGAAACGTGGACGATAAATAGTTTAGACAAGAAGAGAATAGAAGCTTTCGAAATGTGGTGCTACAGAAGACTACTGAAGATTAGGTGGGTAGATGACATAACTAACGAGGAGGTATTGAATAGAGTTGGAGAGAAGAGAATTTTGTGGCACAACTTGACTAGAAGAAGGGATAGGGCCGGCCGGTGTGGCACTCAGTATAATGTCACTCGATGCTCTGTCCCTACCACCCGTTTTAAACATCTGAGTGTCCCAGTCTATATCTGGTGAATTGAAATCTTCACCTAAGACTATAACTTTCTGAAGAAATTTATGTGAAATGTATTCCAGATTTTCTCTCAGTTGTTCTGCCACTAATGCTGCTGAGTCGGGAGGTCGGTAAATGGTTCAAATGGTTCTGAGCGCTATGGGACTTAACTTCTGAGGTCTTCAGTCCCCTAGAACTTAGAACGACTTAAACCTAACTAACCTAAGGACATCACACACCGCTAAGGTCGCAGGTTCGAATCCTACCTCGGGCATGGATGTGTGTGGTGTCCGTAGGTTGGTTACGTTTACGTAGTTCTAAGTTCTAGGGGACTGCTGACCTCAGCAGTTAAGTCCCATAGTGCTCAGAGCCATTTGAACCATTTTTTTGAAGGGATAGGTTGGTATGGCATATTCTGAGGCATCAAGGATCACCAATTTAGTATTGGAGTGCAGCGTGGAGGGTAAAAATCGTAGAGGGAGACCAAGAGATGAATACACTAAACAGATTCAGAAGGATGTAGGTTGCAGTAGGTACTGGGAGATGAAGAAGCTTGCACAGGATAGAGTAGCATAGAGAGCTGCATCAAACCAGTCTCTGGACTGAAGACCACAACAACAACAACAACATTTTACTTTTCCGAGCTTATCTAAAACTTCTACTTTGATACACAACAATATAAGCGCTTTTACTAAAATGTTCTTAAAGTGTGGGGGGGGGCATCATGACGAATATGATATCCCCTGTTGTGTACATAGTTCCGCGTAGTCAGCGCGTACACAACTTTCCCACTAGAGCGCGGCCCGCTAAGCACAACAGCGCAGGCGCACCTCTCGTCCATCTGCGCACTACGAGATGGCGCTGTCTTAGAGACGGACCAAATTCTGCTTCCGCCGATCCGCGTATTAATATGTCTCGCAGCCAATGAGATTACTGCTAACGTAGAACTTTTTCTCCTCGCGGATCACACTCGCGCAGTGATACCTGAACGCGCGAGGTATTATAACGAGTGTACAGACCTCCGATTAGTCGGTCTGCATTAGTCTGCACCAGTCTGTACCAGTCTGCATTAGTCTGTACCAGTCTATAGTCAAGTTTCAGGCTGCACCTAATAAGATTATCATATTCCTGTACATAGGCACGAAGAGAAATGTATAGACACTTTGTCAAGTATCAGGGATATATGAGAATAAGATTAACGTACCAAGACCAAAGGAACTTCAGGTTGTCAATTGTAAATAGCATCCAGAATCAAGTTAAGTAAGGTTTATGATTGTTATTATTTTAATAAATGTGTGTGAAAATTAATCAAGTTCCGTTTACAGTTGGTAACCGTCAATCTGCTAGTCTAAGCGTGCAAGTGGCATTTCTATCGTCTGACCTAACGGCAGGTTAGACACTGGACTCGCATTCGGGAGGATGGCGGTTCAATCCCGCGTGTGGCCATCCTGATTTAGGTTTGCCGTGATTTCCCTAAATCACTCCAGTCAAATCCCGGGACGGTTCCTCTGAAAGGGCACGGCCGACTTCCTTCCCCATCCTTTCCTAATTCGATGAGACCGATGACCACGCTGTCTGGTCTCCTTCACCAAACAACCAAACCAAACCTAACGGCAGAAGATAAAAACGCCACGATAAGACCACGAGACATATTGCTGACACTCGCCTACTTCGTTAGAGCGACAAGTCAAATAATCTGATGGTGTGTGTACCGAAGGTCTTACAGTGTGCACACCACACCCCCCCCACTCTCTTGGATCCACACCTGTAGGACACTACCAACTGCCTTCCCACGACCATGATCATTCTGATGATTTGTTGGAGCCTTCCTTTAACAGGACTATTCACCGTACGCAGTCATATTGAACTGTAAATGAATGCTCCAGTCGTCTTGGTTAAACCACCACCGGTCTGTTTTTTTTCCGATGTCGCCTACCCTTCAAGTAGTGATGGAAGGAAGAGACTGAAAATTTGGAACAACAGGATGTAGTGGATGCCGCGGATCGGCGTCGGGTGCGCGAGATAAGCCGGCAGTGCGCGACCGTAATCCGTGGGCCGCCGGGCCGCGACACGCCGGCGCGTTATTGACGCGGCGCGCAGCCGCCTATCGCGTCCGACACGCGGCAGACCTCGACCTCGGCTACAGAGAACCGGGCGCGCGAACAGCCCCCACGGGTGCTGCTGCTCCGGTAGGGCTTCCAGAAAGCAGGGCCGCGGTCACTCGGGGAGAGCGCCGGGTTTCGTCCACCACGACGGCCGCAGCAGCTTCGTACGGGCTAACGTGCCACGGGCTCCTATCCAGGAGAAGAAACGTAACCACCCAGATCACATCCTGTATCCGACACAGAGACGGTACAAGAGGGCATCATTACACGTGAAGTGACAAATGAACATTTGTGCCACGCCTTGATTCGAACTCCGAAATGCTTGTCGCAATCTGGCAAACTTTTTCGCTCGACACGACATTATCACTACATTGCGTTTCCAACATTTCTGAATGACTTTTCCTGTTACTTCGTGCCATTGCATCTTCATTGATGTCATCGTTTTTCACTCCATTGCCGGCCGGAGTGGCTCTAGGCGCCACACTCTGGAACCGCGCGACCGCTACGGTCGCAGGTTCGAATCCTGCCTCGGGCATGGATGTGTGTGATGTCCTTAGGTTAGTTAGGTTTGAGTAGTTCTAAGTTCTAGGGGACTGATGACCTCAGCTGTTAAGTCCCATAGTGCTCAGAGCCATTTGAACCATTTTTTTCATTCCATTAACTTCGTTTAAGAGGTAACGCCACTGTAACGGCCTAAGAAAAGAGTTTTCTTGACTTTTTTTGTGCAAGTAAAGGTGATAGAGAAATAAAACTTGGCACTGTTATTGAGCGTATACTTGTATTTAAAAAAAATTGCAGGAGAATATTAAAAAATGGTGACACTGCAGAAATTCTCCAGAGCCATTTTGAACCTGAAGTGATCTGTGGCACATATTATAACTAGCGCCAATTTAAATCTGGAGAAAAGGAAAAAAAGCTCTATGTAATCTACATTTTTGTAGCTAGGAAATCACGTAGTGATTTTAGAAATATTGATTTTTGTATACACTACTGGCCCTTAAAATTGCTACACCAAGAAGAAATGCAGATGAGAAACGGGTATTCATTGGACAAATATATTATACTACAACTAGCATGTGATTACATTTTCACGCAATTTGGGTGCATAGATCCTGAGAAATCAGTACCCAGAATAACGGCCTTGATACGCCTGGGCATTGAGTCAAACAGAGCTTGGATGGCGTGTACAGGTACAGTAGCCCATGCAGCTTCAACACGATACCACAGTTCATCAAGAGTAGAGACTGGTGTATTGTGATGAGCCATTTTCTCGGCCACCATTGACCAGACGTTTTCAATTGGTGAGAGATCTGGAGAATGTGCTGGCCAGGGCAGCAGTCGAACATTTTCTGTATCCAGAAAGGCCCCTACAGGACCTGCAACACGCGGTCGTGCATTATCCAGCTGAAATGTAGGGTTACGCAGGGATCGAATGAAGGGTATAGCCACGGGTCGTAACACATCTAAAATGTAGCGTCCACTGTTCAAAGTGCCGTCAATGCGAACAAGAGGTGACCGAGACGTGTAACCAATGGCACCCCATATCATCACGCCGGGTGATACGCCAGTATGGCGATGACGAATATACACTTCCAGTGTGCGTTCACCACGATGTCGCCAAACACGGATACGACAATCATGACGCTGTAAACAGTACCTGGATTCCTCCGAAAAATGACGTTTTGCCATTCGTGCACCCAGGTTCGTCGTTGAGTACACCATCGCAGGCGCTCCTGTCTGTGATGCAGCGTCAAGGGTAACCGCAACAGTGGTCTCCAAGCTGATAGTCCACGCTGCTGCAAACGTCGTCGATCTGTTCGTGCAGATGGTTGTCTTGCAATCTGTTGCACCTGTTGACTCAGGGATAAGATGCGGATAAGATGCCTGTCATCTCGACTGCTAGTGATACGTGGCCGTTGGGATCCAGCACGGCGTTCCGTATTACCCTCCTGAACCCACCGATTCCATATTCTGCTAACAGTCACTGGATCTTGATCAACGCGAGCAGAAATTTCGCGATACGATAAACCGCAATCGCGATAGGCTACAATCCGACCTTTATCAAAGTGGGAAACGTGGTGGTATGCATTTCTCCTTCTTACACGAGGCATCACAACACCGTTTCACCAGGCAACGCCGGTCAACTGCTGTTTCTGTATGAGAAATCGGTTGGAAACGTTCCTCATGTCAGCACGTTGTAGGTCGCCACAGGCGCCAACCCTGTATGAATGCTCTGAAAAGCTAATCATTTGCATATCGCAGCATCTTCTTCCTGTCGGTTAAATTTCGCGTCTGCAGTACGTCATCTTCTTGGTGTAGCAATTTTAATGGCCAATAGTGTAATTTGCGAATATCTGAATTTTCCATTTTCACCAAAAAAAGAATAGTCATTTGAGAATAAATATTATTTAAATTGCGTAATCGAAAATCCCCCTATGTGGTTCACCTCACAATGTTATTTCAAAGTTGTGGTTAAATTTTCAAATAAAAAGATTAAAAATGGTTGAAGTTAGGCTGAGTGCCCTTTTGAACATTCATATTCCAAGAAAAACCAGTTTGAAGTGTTGAAATGTCTTATAGACAAGAAAAAATCAAAAATTCTACACTCCTGGAAATGGAAAAAAGAACACATTGACACCGGTGTGTCAGACACACCATACTTGCTCCAGACTCTGCGAGAGGGCTGTACAAGCAATGATCACACGCACGGCACAGCGGACACACCAGGAACCGCGGTGTTGGCCGTCGAATGGCGCTAGCTGCGCAGCATTTGTGCACCGCCGCCGTCAGTGTCAGCCAGTTTGCCGTGGCATACGGAGCTCCATCGCAGTCTTTAACACTGGTAGCATGCCGCGACAGCGTGGACGTGAACCGTATGTGCAGTTGACGGACTTTGAGCGAGGGCGTATAGTGGGCATGCGGGAGGCCGGGTGGACGTACCGCCGAATTGCTCAACACGTGGGGCGTGAGGTCTCCACAGTACATCGATGTTGTCGCCAGTGGTCGGCGGAAGGTGCACGTGCCCGTCGACCTGGGACCGGACCGCAGCGACGCACGGATGCACGCCAAGACCGTAGGATCCTACGCAGTGCCGTAGGGGACCGCACCGCCACTTCCCAGCAAATTAGGGACACTGTTGCTCCTGGGGTATCGGCGAGGACCATTCGCAACCGTCTCCATGAAGCTGGGCTACGGTACCGCACACTGTTAGGCTCAAATGGCTCTGAGCACTATGGGACTTAACTTCTAAGGTCATCAGTCCCCTAGAACTTAGAACTACTTAAACCTAACTAACCTAAGGACATCACACACATCCATGCCCGAGGCAGGATTCGAACCTGCGACCGTAGCGGTCACGCGGTTCCAGACTGAAGCGCCTAGAACCGCACGGCCACATCGGCCGGCCACTGTTAGGCCGTCTTCCGCTCACGCCCCAACATCGTGCAGCCCGCCTCCAGTGGTGTGGCGACAGGCGTGAATGGAGGGACGAATGGAGACGTGTCGTCTTCAGCGATGAGAGTCGCTTCTGCCTTGGTGCCAATGATGGTCGTATGCGTGTTTGGCGCCGTGCAGGTGAGCGCCACAATCAGGACTGCATACGACCGAGGCACACAGGGCCAACACCCGGCATCATGGTGTGGGGAGCGATCTCCTACACTGGCCGTACACCACTGGTGATCGTCGAGGGGACACTGAATAGTGCACGGTACATCCAAACCGTCATCGAACCCATCGTTCTACCATCCCTAGACCGGCAAGGGAACTTGCTGTTCCAACAGGACAATGCACGTCCGCATGTATCCCGTGCCACCCAACGTGCTCTAGAAGGTGTAAGTCAACTACCCTGGCCAGCAAGATCTCCGGATCTGTCCCCCATTGAGCATGTTTGGGACTGGATGAAGCGTCGTCTCACGCGGTCTGCACGTCCAGCAAGAACGCTGGTCCAACTGAGGCGCCAGGTGGAAATGGCATGGCAAGCCGTTCCACAGGACTACATCCAGCATCTCTACGATCGTCTCCATGGGAGAATAGCAGCCTGCATTGCTGCGAAAGGTGGATATACACTGTACTAGTGCCGACATTGTGCATGCTCTGTTGCCTGTGTCTATGTGCCTGTGGTTCTGTCAGTGTGATCATGTGATGTATCTGACCCCAGGAATGTGTCAATAAAGTTTCCCCTTCCTGGGACAATGAATTCACGGTGTTCTTATTTCAATTTCCAGGAGTGTAGTTTTACAAAACTTTTACCATTAATCTGCTGTCCCAGGACTGGCCTGCCGAACGGTCCTAAGAAATTTTGGTCTTATGTCAAAGCGGTAGGTGGATCAAAACAAAATGTCCAGACACGCTGTGACCAAAATGGTACTGAAACAGAGGATGACAGACTAAAGGCCGAAATCCTAATGTCTTTTTCCATAGCTGTTTCACAGAGGAAGACTGCACTCTAGTTCCATCTCTAGAGTGTCGCACAGATGAAAAAATGGTAAATTTCGAAATAGACGGCAGAGGGATAGAGAAACTATTAAAATCGCTGAGAAGAGGTAAGCCCGCTGGACCTGATGGGATACCAGTTCGATTTTACACAGAGTACGCGAAGGAACTTACCCCCCTTCTTGCAGCGGTGTACCGTAGGTCTCTAGAAGAGCGTAGCGTTCCAAAGGATTGGAAAAGGGCACAGGTCATCTCCGTTTTCGAGAAGGGACGTCGAACAGATGTGCAGAACTATAGACCTGTATCTCTAACGTCGATCAGTTGTAGAATTTTGGAACACGTATTATGTTCGAGTATAATGACTTTTCTGGAGACTAGAAATCTACTCTGTAGGAATCAGCATGGGTTTCGAAAAAGACGGTCGTGTGAAACCCAGCTCGCGCTATTCGTCCACGAGACTCAGAGGGCCATAGATGCGGGTTCACAAGTAGATGCCGTGTTTCTTGACTTCCGCCAGGCGTTCGATGCAGTTCCCCACAGTCGTTTAATGAACAAAGTAAGAGCATACGGACTATCAGACCATTTGTGTGATTGGATTGAAGAGTTCCTAGATAACAGAACGCAGAATGTCGTTCTCAATGGAGACAAGTCTTCCGAAGTAAGAGTGATTTCAGGTGCGCCGCAGGGGAGTGTCGTAGGACCGTTGCTATTCACAATATACATAAATGACCTAGTGGATGACATCGGAAGTTCACTAAGGCTTTTTGCGGATGATGCTGTGGTATATCGAGAGGTTGTAACAATGGAAAATTGTACTGAAATGCAGGAGGATCTGCAGCGAATTGACGCATGGTGCAGGGAATGGCAATTGAATCTCAATGTAGACAAGTGTAGTGTGCTGCGAATACATAGAAAGATAGATCCATTATCATTTAGCTACAATATAGCACGGCACGTCAGCAACTGGAAGCAGTTAATTCCATAAATTATCTGGGAGTACGCATTAGGAGTGATTTAAAATGGAATGATCATATACAGTTGATCGTTGGTAAAGCAGATGCCAGACTGAGATTCATTGGAAGAATCCTAAGGAAATGCAATCTGAAAACAACGGATGTAGGTTACAGTACGCTTGTTCGCTCACTGCTTGAATACTGCTCATCGGTGTGGGATCCTTACCAGACAGGGTTGATAGAAGAGATAGGGAAGATCCAACGGAGAGCAGCGCGCTTCGTTACAGGATCATTTAGCAATCGCGAAAGCGTTACGGAGATGATAGATAAACTCCAGTGGAAGACTCTACGGGAGAGACGCTCAGTAGCTCGGTACGGGCTTTTATTGAAGTTTCGAGAACATACCTTCTCCGAAGAGTCAAGCAGTATATTGCTCCCTCCTACGTATATCTCGCGAAGAGACCATGACGATAAAATCAGAGAGATTAGAGCCCACACAGAAGCATACCGACAATCCGTCTTTCCAGGAACAATACGAGGCTGGAATAGAAGGGAGAACCGATAGAGGTACTCAAGGTACCCTCCGCCACACACCGTCAGGTGGTTTGCGGAGTATGGATGTAGATGTAGATGTAGATATAGAGGTTGCCGTTGCAATCGAAATCATATCCACCATATCATAGAACCATTGAAATATCGGTCGTGGCAATTCCATGAACGATCAAAACTTTACAATTCCGTTTCAGCCCTACTCCAAGCAGGCGCTATGCTAGGAAGATTAGACGGTTGATTTCAAACGAGTTCCGTATAAAATTATCACTTGTTATATCAGTTTCTGAGCCATTTGGACAAGCAGTAATTATTGTGAAGTATAAGCCTCGAGGCCTACGTTCTAGCAACGTCATGTCTGCATTGTACGTTTTCCATTTCACGCGTTGAGAAACAACAGAGAGAACGGCAAGACAGTTTATAATACTATAGCTCAGCCCGTAATTACATCAAAATCGTGGTCTCAGTCTTCCAATTTCTTAGCAGAGGCACTCGCTCCACCCGAACTGCCCTCAGCTTGATCTCTATTCTTTGGACGCTTTGGCGACATATTGCTTCGACGCCGCGTTGGATACGGTGTTCATGTACCTTTTCTGCTCAAGTACACTTTCTTACCACTCATTACCAAAGACAAAACAGAAGTCAATACGGAACAAACAGTCAAGATTCGAAGCAAAAGAATTCTCTTTTTCATACACGTACTGACGCTTGCCGGCGACAAGATAACTTATTATTGTTTTAAAACGCTTCTAACTGTATCTGCAAACTACAGGGGATACAGAGTTACTGTAGGTCGGCCATTTCGGGTCATCGGAGGTGCTAAATGGGGAGCTCGAAATTCCATAGAACGAATTTTTATTTCAGGCACTAGACTTTTTGCCTCATATTTTAAAGCGTGCAAGGCGTCATTTAATGGAATAAAAACGATTTTTTTGAAAATTCTACAGTGCTATTACCCCTTACGTAAACTGAATTCAGGTCAGTCAATACACGAGTTCAACGGTTGTCTAAGAAACGTTTCAATTGACATTTAACACGTTTTCGTTAAGTCGCTCCTTGTCTGTCTGACTGTTCGGTTCAAATTTTGTAGTCGGTTTTATACTACACTACTGGCCATTAAAATTGCTACACCACGAAGATTACGTGCTACAGACGCGAAATTTAACCGACAGGAAGAAGATGCTGTGATATGCAAATGATTAGCTTTTCAGAGTATTCACACAAAGTTGGCGCCGGTGGGGACACCTACAACGTGCTGACACGAGGAAAGTTTCTAACCGATTTCTCATACAAAAACAGCAGTTGACGGTGTTTCCTGGTGAAACGTTGTTGTGATGCCTCGTGTAAGGAGGAGAAAAGTGTACCATCACGTTTCAAACTTTGATAAAGGTCAGATTGTAGCCTATCGCGATTGCGGTTTATCATATCGCGACATTGCTGCTCGCGTTGGTCGAGATCGAATGACTGTTAGCAGAATATGGAATCGGTGGGTTCAGGAGGGTAATGCGGAACGCCGTGTTGGATCCCAACGGCCTCGTATCGCTAGCAGTCGAGATGACAGGCATCTAATCCGCATGGCTGTAACGGATCGTGCAGCCACGTCTCGATCCCTGAGTCAACAGATGGGACGTTTGCAAGACAACAACCATCTGCACGAACAGTTCGACCCCGTTTGCAGCAGCATGGACTATCAGCTCGGAGACCATGGCTGCGGTTACCCTTGACGCTGCATCACAGACAGGAGCGTCTTCGATGGTGTACTCAACGACGAACCTGGGTGCACGAATGGCAAAAGTCATTTTTCGGACGAATCCAGGTTCGAATGAATCATGATGGTCGCATCCGTGTTTGGCGACATCGTGGTGAACGCACATTGGAAGCGTATATTCGTCATCGCCATACTGGCGTATCACGCGGCGTGATGGTATGGGATGCCATTGGTTACACGTCTCGGTCACCTCTTGTTCGCATTGACGGCACTTTGAACAGGGGACGTTACATTTCAGATGTGTTGCGACCCGTGGCTCTAGCCTTCTTTCGCTCCCTGTGGAACCCTACATTTCAGCAGGATAATGCACGACCGCATGTTGCAGGTCCAGTACGGGCCTTTCTGGATACAGAAAATGTTGGACTGCTGCCCTGGCCAGCACATTCTCCAGATCTCTCACCAATTGAAAACGTCTGGTTAATGGTGGCCAAGATCTATTTGACTCAACGCCCAGGCGTATCAAGGCCGTTATTACGGACAGAGCTGGTTGTTCTGGGTACTGATTTCTCAAGATCTATGCACCCAAATTGCGTGAAAATGTAATCACATGTCAGTTCTAGTATATTTGTCCAATGAATACCCGTTTATCATCTGCATTTCTTCTTGGTGTAGCAGTTTTATTAGCCAGTAGTGTATCATACCGATGGCCGTTAAAATTGTAACATCAGAAAGCATAGAAAATAACGGTCGGTTACACCGTTTTGTGACTTATTTTTACGAGCTTCTAACAGGAGTGACTTATTTTCAGCTGTCTGTGTGGTTATTAATTTAATTCTTAAATTAATTGCGTGACTGAGTGCTGACTAGACACAAAAAAATGATTCAAATGGCTCTGAGCACTATGGGACTTAACATCTGAGGTCATCATCCCCTAGAACTTAGAAAAACGTAAGCCTAACTAACCTAAGTACATCACACACATCCATGCCCGAGGCAGGATTCGAACCTGCGACCGTAGCAGTCGCGCTGTTCCGGACTGAAGCGCCTAGAATCGCTTGGTCACCGCGGCCGGCGACTAGGCACAGTCTTTCGTTTTATTAACTATATATTGTAGTGTTTTGCCGTCTTTAGTATGGACAGGGATAGTGAGTGCTGGGTTCAGATGCGAACTGAGTTGGTGACCCTTCATTCACAGTTCCAGGCTGTGCTGGCTTCGATCACGCAGCTTGAGGCTGTTGCCAATAGGCATCATTGTAGGGGGCCGTAGGTGGGAATCCGAGGGAGACTGCCAATCTTTTTATCGAGTCGGAGGTGCCCACCATCTGTAGTATCCTCGACAGAACTGAATTTACCACTTTGTTACAAAGCCGAGTGGAGGATCTGACTCAGAGGGTCAGTCGGTTCTGACACCGTGTAGGCTGCAGATTCCTCGTTTGCGCCATAGGGTGGTGGGTTTCCGCCTTCTGTTTAGTAAGTCAGGAGTCCATTATACACAGAAGCGGCTGCGCGGTTAGCGGGGGTTGTGCGGAGAAGACTGGGCGGTTTTTTGGGTTAGTGGGTCTCGGGAAAGAATAAAAAGGGTTTCAGGCTCAAAGGGTCAGCTGAAACACAGGACAAGGATTGACACAGGATACATTCGTATTATAGAAGTAAATAGTTGTAGCTGTGTTACGAAGGAACCAGAGCTCCAGACGCTAATACAAACTACTGAAGTTAAGATCGTTATAGGCACTGAAAGCTAGCTAAAACCGGAGGAAAGTTCATCCGAAATTTTTACAAAGGACCTGACGGTGTTAAGGAAGAACAGATTAAATACAGACGTTGGTGGCGTGTTTGTTGCAGTTAGAAGTAGCCTATCTTCTAGTGAAATTGAAGTAGACAGTGCCTCAGAGTTAGTACGGGTTGAGGTTACACTTGTCAATCGGAGTAAATTAATAATTAGTTCCTTTAGCCGAGCCCTGACTCAGATATTACAGATGCTGAAGAGTTCGAAGAAGACTTAGGTCTCATTGCAAATGGATACCCCACTCATTCATATGCACTTGGTGGCGATTTCAATCAACCCTCGATATGAAGCTCCCTGGCACATTAAAACTGTGTGCCGGACCGAGACTCGAACTCGGGACCTTTGCCTTTCGCGGGCAAGTGCTCTACCAACTGAGCTACCCAAGCACGACGCACGCTCCGTCCTCACAGCTTCACTTCCGCCAGTACCTCGTCTCCTACCTTCCAAACTTTACAGAAGCTCTCCTGCGAAAGGCAAAGGTCCCGATTTCGACTCTCGGTCCGGCACACAGTTTTAATCTGCCAGGAAGTTTCATATCAGCGCACACTCCGCTGCAGAGTGAAAATCTCATTCTGAACCCCCGATATGTTAGCAAAATTGCATCATGATAGTCGGTGGTAGGCATAAAACTAAGTCCTAAATCGTTCTAAATGATTCCTCCGAAAATTAATTTGAACAGTTATTTCAGAAGCCCACTCAAAGCATAACTGTTGGCGAAAACATATTGGCCTTATTAGCAACACATAACCTCGAGAAAATAGGGAGTATTATGACGAACACAGGGATTAGTGACCACAGGGTCGTTGTAGCGAGACTTAATACCGCAACACCCAAACACACCAAACATAAAAGCAAAATGTATCCATTTAAAAAAGCAAATAATTCGCTTGACGCCTTCCTAAGAACTTCCTGAGCTAACTATGAAAGTGTAGACCAAATGTGGCTTACATTCAAAGAAATGGTATCAACAGAAATAGAGAGGTTTACACCGGATAAATTAACAATTGACGGAAACGACCCCTATGGTACACAAAACAAGTCAGAACACTGTCGCAGAAGCAACAAAAGCATGCCAATTTGAAAAGAACTCCAAATCCCCAGATTGGCGAAATTTTACATGAGTTCGAAATTTAGCGCGGACATCAATGCGAGATGCTTATAATAGTTCCCACAACGTAACTTTGTCTCGAAATCTGGCAGGAGATCAAAAGAGATTCTGGGCATATGTGAAGTATGTCAGCGGAAAGACAATCAATATCTTCACTGCACGACAGCGAAGGAAATGTTACCGATATGGTCACCAGACGAAACATGTGAACGCGGAAACAAAAAGTTCTCCAAAAACAACTACTAGACTTTTTCAGCAACCCAACGAGCATTCTTCGAGTAATTTTTAATATATTTGTCATGGTTGCCTACACCTACCAGGAATTTCAGTCTGCAATAAATATAAATGAAGGGTGTTTTAATCCTCTGTCTGCCAAACACTTTTTCGTTCTTTCAGATATTTTTTTTATTCCTTCGTCGGAGATCATTCTTCCAGTAGCCCTTTTATTGATCTTCGTTTGTAAACTGGATTGTGCGCCTTACACAATTCAGCTTTTCCCTGTTTTGGTTTTCAAGTCATCTACTGTAATTTTGAGTTCTCTTATATCTTCCTTAACTTCTGTGATCCATTTAATGTTTCTCTTACTATTCCATAATTTTTCTATTATTTCCTTACTAATTCTGTTTCTTGGTGTTCTCATCAGCTGTCCAAAGGATGATAGTGCCCATTACTGGTTCTATTTTCTTGTACACTGTTTCATTTCGACCTATTCTCCAATGCCCATTTACTTGATATTGTTTATTTATGCATGTACTAATTATTCTTATTTCTTTTTTTACTATTTTGTCAGTTTCTGCTGTAATAGTTGTTTTGAAGCTGCATAAGTTACACTGAAGAGCCAAAGAAACTGGTACGTGTGACTAATATCGAGTATGGCGCCTGAGAGCACGCAGAAGAGCCACAACACAACGTGACATGGACTCGACTAATGTCTGAAGTTGTAATGAAGGGAAATAACACCATGAATCCTGCACGACTGTCCATGAATCCGTAAGAGTACGAGGGGGTAGAGATCTCTTCTGAACAGCACGTTGCAAAGCATCCCAGATAGGCTCAATAATGTTCGTGTCTAGGAGTTTGGTGGCCAGAGGAACTGTTTGAACTCAGAAGAGTGTTTCTGGAGCCACTCTGTAGCAGTTCTAGACGGGTGGGGTGTCGCATTGTTCTGCTGGAATTGCCCAAGTCTGTTGGAATGCACAATGGACATGAATGGACGCAGGTGATAGGACAAGATGATTACGTACGTGCCACCTGAGAGTCGTATCAGGGGTCCCATATCACTCCAACTGCATACGCTCCACACCATTATAGAGCCTCCACCATCTTGAACAGTCCCCTGCTGACATGCAGAATCGATGGATTCACAAGGTTTCTCCATACCTGTACACGTCCATACGCTTGATACAATTTGAAACGAAACTCGTCGGACCAGGCACCATGTTTCCAGTCATCAACAGTCCAATGTCGGTGTTGGTGGGCCCAGGTGAGACGTAAAGCTTTGTGTCGTGCAGTCTTCGAAGGTACACGAATGGACCTTCGGCTCCGAAAGCCCTTATCGATGATGTTTCGTTGAATGGTTCGCAAGCTGACACTTGTTGATGACCCAGCATTGAAATCTGCAGCAATTTACAGAAGGGTTGCACTTCTGTCTCGTTGAACGATTCTCTTCAGTCGTCGTTGGTCCCGTTCTTGCAGGACCTCTTTCCTGCCGCGGCAATGTCGAAGATTTGATGTTTTACCGGATTCCTGATATTCACGATACACTCGTGAAATGGTCGTACGGGAAAATCCCCACTTCGTCGCTACCTTGGAAATGCTGAGTCCCATCGCTCGTGGGCCGACTACAACACCACGTTCAAACTTACTTAAATCTTCATAACCTGCCAATGTTGCAGCAGTAACCGATCTAACAACTGCGCCAGACACTTGTCTTAAATAGGCGTTGCCGACCGCAGCGCCGTATTCTGTCCGTTTACATATCTCTGTATTTGAATACGCATGGTTCAAAAAGGCTCTGAGCACTATGGGACTCAACATCTTAGGTCATAAGTCCCCTAGAACTTAGAACTACTTAAACCTAACTAACCTAAGGACATCACACACACCCATGCCCGAGGCAGGATTCGAACCTGCGACCGTAGCAGTCCCGCGGTTCCGGACTGCAGCGCCAGAACCGCTAGACCACCACGGCCGGCGAATACTCATGCCTATACCAGTTTCTTTGGCGCTTAAGTGTATTACTGGTTACGTAACTCTTTTATAATGTTTTAATTTTGCATCTCTGAATAGGCTTTTTTGTTGCATGTCTTTTTGGTAGTGTAATTTGCTTTGTTCACTTTTTTATTCTATTTTGCAATGATGGTTTCTTACTTAGTTTGTAGGTAACGATTTCACCTAAATATTTAAATTTATCAACAATTTTGATTTCATGTTAACCTATTGTAATGTTCCAGAATGAGATTTTCACTCTGCAGCGGAGTGTGCGCTGATATGAAACTTCCTGGCAGATTAAAACTGTGTGCGTGACCGAGACTCGAACTCGGGACCTTTGCCTTTCGCGGGCAAGTGCTCTACCATCTTTTTTTTTTTTAGACTCTACTCCCTTTTTTTTTTTTTTTTTTTTTTAGCAGTCGCGCGGTTCCGGACTGCGCGCCTAGAACCGCTTTTTTTTATTTTATGTTATTTTATTTTATACAAATGGATGAAAGGAAGGCCGTTCCTCTTCGGCTACATAAACAGAATAATAGGAAGTCGTCCCGTTACGACAAAGGATGCTCCATACTATAGCCCGCTGCGAATTTTTCGATGACTGTCTTCTCGTTGCTGTGTTGTTTCCGTTGTTTGTTCAAATCTCATAAAAAATAAAGGAATTGGGAAGAGGTGCTATGGTTATCTTCTCATGTCATCGATAATCCAGCGGCGAGGCGGATTATGGAATGCGCTCCAAAGAAAATTAGAAAAATATTGCCTATATTTAGGGTTCCTGACGATCGCACAATGTCGTTCGTTGAGGTAATACCAAAAATCGGGTATTGTCTTTTCGCCATTACCGAAGAGGTAGTGAACAGCGTGGCCGCTGATCCACGTCACAGAGTTCGTTTTTGCTCTGGGGAAATAAGTCTCATCGGGGAAAAGTAGTGATCGGGTAGTTATCCTGTCGGGAGTCGTGCGTGTGAGAAAAGCCAATATCTGACGCACCAAATACCAAACGTCCTTTGCCGACCCGCATTCGAAACGATGTTCATCCGTGTCAATCACTTGGCATGTGGCACACAAGGGTGAATCAGCTAGGTGGATGTGATGTAGGCGGGACTGGCACAACTGTTTCCCATTAACAGTTACGCACCATGCAGATTGCACGTCAGTATCAAGGGTGGTGGCATTCACTGCCTGCCACACAGTGCGCCACTTTGTAGTGGGGTGTTTGCTTTCAATCACATTCGGCGTCCTGTTCATTTGCATGGCAGCATATATCGCCCTCGTCATCATCAAGCGTGTGGGTAGTAGTGCGGTGCGGATGTAGCTTAATTCAAGGAAGAACTGGCTAATGTAGAAGAAAGGTGCTGGGATGTCCGATACCATCACAGGGGGTGCGAGTGAGATTGGTCGTAAGGCCTCCAATAAGAGACTTGTGAGGCACGTCGGACTTCGTCGCCACAGTTGCAGGTGACAGCTGACGAACAGGGCCTTCGCTCTTTTCTGAACATGACAAAGGCCTAAACCCCCTCTGCTCCTCGGGAGGGTTAGGGACTCGTAACGAATCTTAAATAACATGCCCGTATTAACAAAGGATCCCAAAACCGCCAACATGCGGTGAGCCAGGGTAGGTGGTACGGGGAGTATCTGTGCAAAATGGGGGATACGTGACGCCAAATAGACGTTAGCATATCGTGTCCGTTGCAGGAGGTCTAGATGTCGCAGACGGTGGTCACTTATTCCTGCTCTCATCTGATTCAATAAACGCCTGTAGTTAATGGCTGTTGAACGCTTCATATCAGATGTGAAATCAATGCCAAGACAGCGGATTGTGTCACTGATTCTTAGCGGTGCGACACTCTCGTCGGGTAGGCCTCTGCCTATAGACAGGGCGTGTGATTTGTGGAGATTGAGATGGCTCCCCGATGCCGCGCCGTAGGTCGCCACCCACGCCAGTGCTGCACGAACTTCGTCATTATTGCGAAGAAGGAGTACCAGATCATCCGCATAGGCAGTGCAGCAAAAAGTGTGTCCACCAAGGGATATTCCAGTCAGGCGTTGTCGGAGACCGCAGAGGAGTGGTTCCAAGACGAGGGCGTACAATATCGCCGAAAGAGGGCAGCCTTGTCGCACCGATCGCTGGATCTGTATCGGCGGCGTAAGACGGCCATTATATAACACCTTGGACGTCGCGCCGCGGAGGAGACGCATCAGTACATTAACTATGACGTCCGGATACCCCACGTGTCGCAGTACCTCCATCAAAAATGTGTGGTCGACTCTGTCAAAGACCTGGCTAAAGTCGAGTGAGGCCAAAACTCCTGGCAGTTGGCGAGCTTTGGCTAGCGCGATCATATCTCTATATCGGCACAATGCAGTGCGAATATTATGGTCACCACCTAACGATGCCTGGTCCTGCGACACAACACATCGTACAGATCGCTTTAGGCGTGCCGCCAGAAGCCGGGTGAAAATCTTCAAGTCACTGTTGAGTAAGGTCAAGGGCCGATAGTCACTGATCCTGGATCCGCCTCGTGGTTTGTGTATAGGCACAATCAGTCCTTCTAGGAAGGCCCCAGGTATTTGCGTCGTGGGAGACATAAGATCGCGGCAAATATCAGTCCATGCTGGTGCCAGCAATTGTCGATACGTCCGGTAAAATTCCAGAGGAAGGCCATCAGGTCCCGGGGACTTATGAGCAGCCCCATCCTGTATTGCTTCAATGACTTCCTCTTCCGTTACATCTGCTGTCAAATCCGCCGCCGCTGTCGGAGAGATCGAGCCATAAGTGAGTTGAGAGACTTCGGCGATCACCTCTGGGGGATGTCGACGTTCCGAGTATAGCCTAGTGTAGTGAGCATGAAGGGCGTTTCCTATGTCGCGCTGGGTATCAAGCCGTCGTCCGTCTTCCGTCGTGATAGCTTGGATCAGTGTCCTGCGTCGGCGTCGTCGTTCTGCAATGACGTGGTACATAGACGGTTCCTCCTGGGCCACACTGTCTTGAGTGCGCGCTCTGACGATCGCACCCTCAAGGTGGCAACGTGTTAATCTGATGATCTGTGCCTTGGCACGGTTCACCGTCTCCTGCCGTGCAGATGAGTACGGCAGTGTTGTACATTCCCTTAAGATGCTGTAGTAAAAGTCCATGGTATGTCTCTTCCATGCTGCAACATCTCGGCCGTAGCCTATCAAGGTCTTCCGGAGGGCTGGTTTGGCGCAGAGTAACCACCACGACAGTGTAGACCGGTAGGTACCACGCCGGCGGCTACATGAGTCCCACGTGTTCTCTATAAGGCGGCGGCATTCCTGAGAAGCGAGGTGGGCGACGTTCAACTTCCAAAGACCACGGCTGTGCCACACCTTCTGGCGGCCGAGGGTAATAGCGCAGATGTAGGCCTCGTGGTCAGAAAAAGCTGTGGGCCAAACTTCGGCAGCTCTTGTCCCCACAGCTATGGAGCGCGAGATGTAAATCCGGTCGATGCGGCTGGAGGAATGGCTGGTGTAGTGAGTAAATCCGGGCCGATCGCCACAAACATGTTCCCACGAGTCCACCAATTGAAGATTACTTATAATTGTCGTAAGTTCTGCGCAGGGAGAATGGTGTGGTAACTGATCCTTAGGTGCTTGGCTACAGTTAAAGTCCCCTCCCATTATCAAGGCGTCCTGACGGCCCATAAAGAGGGGCGTGATTGTATGAGCGAAAAAGGTGGATCGTTCGCGACGCCGACCAGATCCTGACGGTGCATAGATGTTAATAAGTTTGACTCCTTGGATAGTAAGAGCCATGCCTCTGGCGTCAGGGAGATACTCGACGTCTTCTGCGGATATACCTTCGCGGAGGAGGATCGCCACACCACTGCCATTGGCAGACGCATGTGAGACCCAAGTCTTGTAGCCATAGGGTCCCTTGAAGTCTGTGACATACACCTCTTGAATGAGCGCAATGTCGATGTCTGCTGCGTTGAGCAGGTCCTGTAGCATCTTTAGTTTATGTCGGGCACGTATGTTGTTGACGTTAATCGTCGCTAGACGGTACGTTTGGTCAGCCAGGTCGGCAACTGGGTTGTGTAGGAGGCCAGGTGTGGGCGGCAGGGGCGGCCCCACAGAGGCTGACGATACAGCCGTAGTCACTGTTGTTGGTCGGTGCCGGGTACAGCCGCGGGGGCATCTCTGCCTCCGGCATCCTCCTGTTGCTGTGGCTCATCCTCGACATCATCCGCCCAAGAATCAGATGCAGCAATTGGTAACTGTTGATGAGTGCTGTCAGTAGAGCGCTCGCGCGCATGTTCAGTAGCAGAAGTGATGTTGTCAGACTGAGGCTCAGAAACTGTATCCGCCGTAGCATCGTGACGGGAAGGGTGAGTTGTGGTGGTAGAGTCCTGATTGTCGTCCGAGGCCGATTGTTCGTCCGGGTCACACATCCGAAGCAGGTAATCATCGGATGGCGTATGGCGCCGTTTCTTGCGTTTTCGAGGGGACCGTTGTTTCCGGACATGTTGTTCTGTGTCAGAGTGCGGGCGACAATCATCTGATGCGGTCTCCATTGGTAGGAAGGCAGAGGTCGGGACAATTTCAGTTTCTACTTCCATCTTCTCTTTAGCCTCGTCTTGGTGGCACAATTGATCACTGTCTTGAGGCAAGGCTGCTGATGACGTCGTAGAGGGGGATATGCTGTCCGCCACACTGTCATCGACCACAGATTGCAATAAGGTGTTACGATCCTGGGCAGGAACAGCTGTTGCGGTTGCAGCCGCTGCATACGTGATGGGGAGTGAAGTAGGCGTCGCCGGGGATGGAACTTCACCAACCGGTGTCTGAAGCAGTCGGCGTTGAATGCAGGCCGATCGGACATGTCCTTCCTGGCCACAGCCGGCGCAAGTACGCGGTTGTCCGTCGTACATGACAATGGCTCTGCAGCCGCCAATTACTAAATAGGATGGCACATGCTTCGTCAGTTCAGTCTTAATTTGTCGCACTCCATTTAAGACGGGATACGTTTCAAACGTTTGCCATTTTTCAGCCAAGTGGCTTAGCACGTTGCCGTATGGTTTGAAAGCTGTCATCACAACATCTGGCGAGACTTCGAATGGCAGCTCGAAGACCCTCAGAGTGCGAAGGCCTAACCCAGCGTGGTCGATCGTGACAGTTCCTACGTGACCATCAGAATGCTTGAATTTAAGTCCATGAGCGTGTCAGCACACAACATCAGTGCACGCCTTGTCATTGATCATTTTTATGTAGACGACACTTTGTGTTATAGAAAAGTGGATCCCAATGATGTCTTGAGGTGCAATATGTAGTTCTTCCCGGATGAAACGTTCAATGTCAAGTGCTCGAGGTCTTGCATAGTCCGCTTGAAATGTGATCTTAATGGTGGACTTGCGATACGAGTGCGCCATGGCACTACCGAGACACGGACGCGTGACACTCGCCGCAGCGGAAGGTAAACTGTAAACACTCGCGCGCGCGGTGCGCTAACAGGGGGACACAGGCACGACGACCTTGCCCCACCGCTGCTAACAGCGGACTACCATCTGAGCTACCGAAGCACGACTCACGCCCGGTACTCACAGCTTTACTTCTGCCAGTACCTCGTCTCCTACCTTCCAAACTTTACAGAAGCTCTCCTGCGAACCTTGCAGAACTAGCACTCCTGAAAGAAAGGATATTGCGGAGAGATGGCTTAGCCACAGCCTGGGGGATGTTTCCAGAATGAGATTTTCACTCTGCAGCGGAGTGTGCGCTGATATGAAACTTCCTGGCAGATTAAAACTGTGTGCCTGACCGAGACTCGAACGCGGGACCTTTGCCTTTCGCGGGCAAGTGCTCTACCATCAGAGCTACCGAAGCACGACTCACGCCCGGTACTCACAGCTTTACTTCTGCCAGTACCTCGTCTCCTACCTTACCAGGAAGTTTCATATCAGCGCTCACTCCGCTGCAGAGTGAAAATCTCATTCTGGAAACATCCCCCAGGCTGTGGCTAAGCCATCTCTCCGCAATATCCTTTCTTTCAGGAGTGCTAGTTCTGCAAGGTTCGCAGGGGAGCTTCTGTAAAGTTTGGAAGGTAGGAGACGAGGTACTGGCAGAAGTAAAGCTGTGAGTACCGGGCGTGAGTCGTGCTTCGGTAGCTCAGATGGTAGAGCACTTGCCCGCGAAAGGCAAAGGTTCCGCGTTCGAGTCTCGGTCAGGCACACAGTTTTAATCTGCCAGGAAGTTTCATATCAGCGCACACTCCGCTGCAGAGTGAAAATCTCATTCTGGAAACATCCCCCAGGCTGTGGCTAAGCCATGTTTCCGCAATATCCTTTCTTTCAGGAGTGCTAGTTCTGCAAGGTTCGCAGGAGAGCTTCTGTAAAGTTTGGAAGGTAGGAGACGAGGTACTGGCAGAAGTAAAGCTGTGAGTACCGGGCGTGAGTCGTGCTTCGGTAGCTCAGATGGTAGAGCACTTGCCCGCGAAAGGCAAAGGTCCCGAGTTCGAGTCTCGGTCACGCACATAGATTTTAATCTGCCAGGAAGTTTCTTATCAGCGCACACTCCACTGCAGAGTGAAAATCTCATTCTGGAAACATCCCCCAGGCTGTGGCTAAGCCATGTTTCCGCAATATCCTTTCTTTCAGGAGTGCTAGTTCTGCAAGGTTCGCAGGGGAGCTTCTGTAAAGTTTGGAAGGTAGGAGACGAGGTACTGGCAGAAGTAAAGCTGTGAGTACCGGGCGTGAGTCGTACTTCGGTAGCTCAGATGGTAGAGCACTTGCCCGCGAAAGGCAAAGGTCCCGAGTTCGAGTCTCGGTCAGGCACACAGTTTTAATCTGCCAGGAAGTTTCATATCAGCGCACACTCCGCTGCAGAGTGAAAATCTCATTCTGGAAACATGCCCCAGGCTGTGGCTAAACCATGTCTCCGCAATATCCTTTCTTTCAGGAGTGCTAGTTCTGCAAGGTTCGCAGGACAGCTTCTGTAAAGTTTGGAAGGTAGGAGACGAGGTACTGGCAGAAGTAAAGCTGTGAGTACCGGGTGTGAGTCGTGCTTCGGTAGCTCAGATGGTAGAGCACTTGCCCGCAAAAGGCAAAGGTCCCGAGTTCGAGTCTCGGTCAGGCACACAGTTTTAATCTGCCAGGAAGTTTCTTATTGTAATGTTGTTTACAAGTGGGAGGTCACTTAGTATAGTCTCTGTTTTTTGAAATGACATCCTGAGGACAATTTTCTGTGCTATTTTGTGTACTGATTTAACTTGTTGTCTGGTTTCTTGAACATTGTTGGCTAGGAAAGCAAGGTTATCAGCAAGTCCGTAGCAGTTGAAACTTATATTATTTTTGGCAATTACAGGTCTCACGTTCTTTGGGTTATCCTTGTAGCATTCTCTCATTATGTATTCCAGGGCACAGTTTAACAGCTTGTCTTAAGCCTGTTTTTATAGGGAATGGTTCCGAAATTTCTCCTCCAATCTTAATCTTGGATATGGTGTTGGTTAGAGTAAGTCCTATCAATTTAATTATTTTGAGATGGCGTACCGGAATCCTTAAAATTTTTAGTACTGAAGGTCTATGGAGGAAGTCATACGCCTCCTCAAAATCTAGAAATGTTCTTGGAAGAGGCTTGTTCCTTGTCATGTAGAATGCCATAATCAAATTTAAACTAATGATCTGTCCTGCACAGCTTCTCCATGGCCTGAAACCTCCCTGGTATTCTCCTATCTCTTGTTCTAGTTGTTAACTGATTCTTCCCTATAGGATCTTGGATAAAATCCTGTTTTTGCAATCTAGGAGAGACATTCCTCTGTAGTTGTCTGGACTGCTCTTAGCCCCCTTCTTATGAAGTGGGTGTATGATGGCCGTGGTCCAATGTTCAGGGAATTGTTCTGGTATCCAAATTTTTGTTAGAGCCTTGTGTAAGAAGGTCTTGACTGTGTCACTTGATTATTTCCACATTTCAACAAAAACCTGATCTTCCCACGTGCCTTACAATTTTTTTGCCCTTTGCGAACTCTTTCTCCTTCTTGGGAAGTCGGAGGGGGGGGGGGGTGAGATGGGGTTTAATTTGTTAGGTTCGGTTTTAGTTGGGGTATTTACGTCCATTTTTAAGAGTTATTTCAACTCAGAAGTTTATTAAATGCTTTTGCGATGATTTCAGCATTTTCTTTGTTACTGTGTGCCATTCTTTTATCTTCATCTTTCAGTACTATCGTCGGGGGCTCATACTGTTGTAGTTGTTTCCCAAAGATTTTGTAGTAGTTCCTGGAATTGGTTTTGTGGTAATTATCTTCTATAAAGTTTAATATGTCTTTATGGAATCCTTTCTTAATTCTCCTAACGTTTTGTGTCAATGTTTCCCGTTCTCTTTTGAGGATGATGGCATTTTTTTCTGTTTTGTGTGTTCTAAACTTTAACCATGCTTGGTGTCTTTCTTCGTGGAACTTGTCACATTTCGGAGTCCACCATGCATGTTTTCTTCGTGGGTTCAAGAGAGTTATATTGCTACCAGTTCTTCTAGATTATCTGTTACTTTAATGGTTTGTTTATTTGTTTCTATTTGTCCTTTGTAATTAGCTGGCGTGTGTCATACCTTCTTGTTTTATTAGTTCAGTAAGTATGAGAGTCGTGTGGAGATACTAAGAGAAACTTAAATACGAATCACTGGAAGAAAGAGGATGTCATTTTCGGCTAACACTGTCGGATAACACTGTTGGCTAACTTCTGAGTACTGGTATTTGTAATAGTCTGCAATAAGTTACTTCTGCCTGCATCTTATATTTTTTTCATACGGTAATCAAAATAGGAAATATAGATTAAGGCGCATAAGGAAGCATAGGCGGTCTTTTTCCATGTATTAAATCAAATTCACGTGAATGACTGGAATCAGTAGAGATTAAATCAATGAAATGCTGTGACATGACATGACCTTAGTGCAATCCGTTCAGAAGTACTGCACTTGAAATGTCATGACCATCCTAGGGGAGTGTTCGGGTGGCCTAAAATTCTATGGCGGCTGCTAGCGACAAGCAGGAGATGCGCGCTCGAAACGTATTTAGATGCTGTTGCACGCTGAAGTTCGCTGCGACTGTGTGGGGCGGAGCGATTGTTTACTGCGGAGTGTGATTTGTGCCCCAGAAAAGTGTCAACCGAACTGTAACATGTCGTTCTCGAGGACAGGCACCATGAAATTTAATTTTGAAAGGAACACCGAAAAGGTTACCCGCCTTGCTTTTCGGAGATGGCTAATAATTGATGTAAAGTTAATTTCTGGCAATATCTATCCACATCCACTACAAATTCCTTAAATGACATCACTTACATGGTGTAAAGTTGCTAGATGAGGTAGTCAAATTACAAATCAGTGAACTGTGTATATATTGAATGCATAAATAACTAACCAGCCGCCTCAGCATGGCACGGGTAGCATCAATTGTATCTACGGTCGGACGGCTAGTCGGGCGTATCGGTGATGAATTATACACACAAACCCTCCTCGTGAATCAGTCTGTCTATTAGTGAAAACCGTATCAACATCCTTAAAGTAGCTCCTTAGGTTAGTTTTCACATATAGACAGAAAAACTTGGCGTATGTATACAGGGTGAGTCACCTACCATTACCGCTGGATATATTTCGTAAACCACATCAAATACTGACGAATCGATTCGACAGACCGAACGTGAGGACAGGGGCTAGTGTAATTGGTTAATACAAAGCATAAAAAATGCACGGAAGTATGTTTTTTAACACAAACCTACGTTTTTTTAAATGGAACCCCGTTAGTTTTGTTAGCACATCTGAACATATAAACAAATACGTGATCAGTGCCGTTTGTTGCATTGTAAAATGTTAATTACATCCGGAGACATTGTAACCTAAAGTTGACGCTTGAGTACCACTCCTCCACTGTTCGATCGTGTGTATCGGAGAGCACCGAATTACGCAGGGATCCAAAGGGAACGGTGATGGACCTTAGGTACAGAAGAGACTGGAACAGCACATTACGTCCACACGCTAACATCTTTTTATTGGTCTTTTTCACTGACGCACGTGTACATTACCATGAGGGGTGAGGTAGACGTACACACGTGGTTTCCGTTTTCAATTACGGAGTGGAATAGAGTGTGTCCCGACATGTCAGGCCAATAGATGTTCAATGTGGTGGCCATCACTCGCTGCACACAATTGCAATCTCTGGCGTAATGAATGTCGTACACGCCGCAGTACATCTGGTGTAATGTCGCCGCAGGCTGCCACAATACGTTTTTTCATGTCCTCTGGGGTTGTAGGCACATCACGGTACACATTCTCCTTTAACGTACCCCACAGAAAGAAGTCCAGAGGTGTTAGGTCAGGAGAACGGGCTGGCCAATTTATGCGTCCTCCACGTCCTATGAAACGCCCGTCGAACATCCTGTCAAGGGTCAGCCTAGTGTTAATTGTGGAATGTGCAGGTGCGCCATCATGCTGATACCACATACGTCGACGCGTTTCAAGTGGGACACACTCTATTCCACTTCGTAATTGAAAACGGAAACCACGTTTGTACGTCTACCTCACCCGTCATGGTAATGTAGATGTGCGTCAGTGAAAAAGACCAATAAAAAGGTGTTAGCATGTGGACGTAATGTGCTGTTCCAGTCTCTTCTGTACCTAAGGTCCATCAGCGTTCCCTTTGGATCCCTGCGTAATTCGGTGCTCTTCGATACACACGATCGAACAGTGGAGGGGTGCTACTCAAGCGTCAACTTTAGGTTACAATGTCTCCGGATGTAATTAACATTTTACAATGCAACAAACGGCACTGATCACGTATTTGTTTATATGTTCAGATATGCTAACAAAACTAACGGGGTTCCATTTAAAAAAACGTAGGTTTGTGTTAAAAAACATACTTCCGTGCATTTTTTATGCTTTGTATTAACCAATTACACTAGCCCCTGTCCTCACGTTCGGTCTGTGGAATCGATTCGTCAGTATTTGATGTGGTTTACGAAATATATCCAGCGGTAACGTTAGGTGACTCTCCCTGTATATGACGTTTGTGAGCGAATAGTGAGGAACAGTAATGGTAGCGTAAAAGTTAGTTATAATGATGGCTCTATTAGCTCGGTACAGACTAAGGTCTGGGCTTGTGGTCTGTAATTTACCGTTCGAAGTGATGCTCGAAAAGACCAGAGAAGTGTTAAGCCCATACGGAACAATTAATGATATCGGAGAAGAAGTGTGATCTGAAAACTTTCGAAATGGCAGTCGAATAGGTAAAGTAGGCATACAAAAGCCCAAAGGTCCAACTGTCTTACGTAACTGTATGCAGTTAAGGGGCGTATGCTGTGACTGAAAACCATCCCCGCACATACTCCATATGAGACTCAGTCGAACGCCTGACTGTAGCCTCATTGTGCAAATTGGCTATTGAAAGAATTCAAAGTGGAGCGCTGACATAAGCAACTCTTCTGTTAGAGAGGACTGAATCCACTGTGAATACCTCAGGTAATTGTAGTAGTACAGTAGTAGTAGTAGTAGCAGTAGTAGTAGTAGTTTTGTTCATCCGTAGATCACTTTTATAAGGATGCTGGATATGTGTTGGCATTACAATTTTACTTAATTCATATATTCAGGCATTTATAGACATATAGGTGTAGTTTGATAAGGATAGGAAAGGTAAACGGCTATGGCCTTATAGTAGGAACCATCCCGGCATTTGCCTGAAGTAATTTAGGGGTACCACGGAAAACTTAAATTACGAGTCTCAGTTCTTCCGAATGCAAGGCTAATCTGTTTGGAATAGTATTCTATCTCTCGGTTTATCCCTAGTGTACAATACTACTCTGTAGTGAAGTAGTGTTATTTTTCAAACATATGCAAATAGTAACAAATGTATGATCATGGATATATTCCAAGATAAGAAAGATTAAAAGGCTTTCCATAAGTTCTGAAAATCTGTAACTGTGCATGTACTTATGTATATGCTGATGCATTTGATACCAGACTATTTCTGTACTTATATGTATATTTTTCAGATATTAAAAAAAAACGTGTCTCCTCATCCCTGGCCAATTTGTTCATAACATAACAGAACACATTATTTATTTCCACTCATAATGTATAATAACTTTGTAACTAATTTATTATTACTTTTAGATGTTAGCATCTGTAATCTCATCGAATCATAACGTTTCCATTCGACATACATTAGGTATGTACTTGAAAAACAGTATATATGGAAATGGATGTCGTCTGTAATTTGTCTTTTTGACAGCTGTTGTTCTATCTTATGTTTGCTGTGCTTTGTTTCATTCCATCTTTCTTTTGTTAATTTGCAATTGTTGTTACTGCTTACGTTCTACACTGGCTGCAAATTTAATTTTTGTATTAAAAATTTCTTATTTAACATACACATGAACACCAATGAAATAAGGTAAACATCTAAAACGAGAGCGACTCTCTCTCAATGATACATACCAAAGTTTCAGTCGTAGTAACTGTGTCTCCAAGTTATTACTTCTGCAGTGTGAAGAATTCAGTCAAAATGAGCATTTAGCCTCCTTTAAAGAAGTTACCAGCGGGAAGTGTGGGCATATGTGATGGTGCAAGAGACTTATAGTTGTTAAAAATGAGTTGTGGTAGTTAAACTGAGCAGTTAATTAGAAGAGCAGCAATGATGAATTCTAAATTATGCACATATTTATTTCTCTCATGCTGATATCGTTTGGGTGCCATATATCAGCACTTAAATGTGTATGTGTATATGCATCCTTAGTGGTGAGTATTTTAAAAATAAGTATAGACTGAACACACTGCATAGTTACGTTAATTATTAACGTTCCTAGAGTAATTATCCTCATGTGAATATCAACTACAAGTACGCATTTTAGACAGTTGAACCGTGGCTGCATGACTGTACTAGGGTTGCCAAAATAATGTTATACTTTTCATATTTAAAAAAATAAGGAAGTTATGCTAAATGATCATGACAACTGGTCTCGAAAAGATGATCTGGGTTCGAATTGCGGTAAGGCACTAATTTCGATTCGACACAGTATATTCATTTTTTTCTGACTACACTCGCAAACTGAACAGGAAGAAAAATGGTGAAGAATAGTTCGAAATACTATCCATCATCCACTGCACATACTGACGAGAGTTAAAATAGGAAAATAACACGTTCTACACCCTCTTAAGTAACTCAGCTCACCCACTTCAGCGCTTCGTGCCCGGGTAAGCAACAGAGAATCTTTTATTCGGCCTTAACATACGGAGCTATACTATGGGGTAGTTCATCTTTAAGAACCGATGATTTCGTTCCACAAAAGCGTGCCACCTACGATCGTCTTGTAAACAACATGAGATTTGTTGTAATTAATCAGTTGGACTTCATAAGAATAATATGCGTAAGTGCAGTACTAGAAGAAATAGAAATCTTCATTCCTTTTAATTAAAATTGACTTGAGCTCAGAAAATTATGAAGAATGTTGCTACCAAAATTTTTAATCACTTATCGGAATATATAAAGTGCCTAAAATACAGAAAAACTGAAAGTAAGCTACTATAAAAAATTTTTCTTCTTCTATGACGGAGAAGAATTTTTATTTCGGAACTTATAGCTTTTGTAGTGCAAAAGTATTACAGATCTACTTCTATTATTGGACTAAATATTCTTTTCTGTAAGCATTTCGAGATATTGATACACGGTTTTCGACATGTGGTAGTAGACAAAGAGAAAACTATTTTGTTGTGTATAAAGGGTAAACCATCTTGTTGTGTATTTAATACGCGTAGTTCTTTTTATCTCCATATATACTCAAGCAACAATTCTTTATAGAGCTATGTACTTTTTAACGGCATTCGAGAGCTCTTGAAAAGATGAACACAGTGATATAACGCTCGTTAACGTCTGCAGTAAACTGTTTCGCAAAAAATATCTGGGAAATAAACTGAATGTGTGGCGCAAGCCTGGTAGCACAACGTAACTTTTCGTCCATTATCTCAAAAGCTTGAAATGGAACCCAAGTCGACGCTACACTCTTCACATTTAGATGATTTTCATCTCTTTCTACGAAAATTTTCTTTGAAAGTTTTAACGAGCCTTAAATCACTGTACTCCTCTTTCCAAGAGCTTCGAATTACGATAAAAAAGGTGCATCGCTGCATTGAAAAAACGTAGTTGCTTCAGTATATCATTTCATAAAAAAAATGTTACGCGAAGTGTGCCTTCAGTTAAACACACTGCCCTTGGTGTGCTGTCACATGCGAAAACATTATTTCGACATCATGAGCCATTAATGAAATATTACATTGGATTATTACATTAAACGTATTTCTTATGCATAGAGACAAATGAACCGATGAGCTAAATTTCTTAGCTTAGGCAAAAGACTGGTTTCGGGCGTAATAGCAGCGAACATTTTTGCTTGGTTTCCTTCTCATGTACACGAAATGCATAGTCCAAGTTCATTTGACAAACAGACTTCCCTGATGTGTGGGAGGGGGGATTCAACACAATGCAGCATCTATCCTACGGCACCTAGCGATATACCAGAATTTAGGCGGAAACAGTTTATGGCGCTAAGTAGTCTTCAACCAAGTTTACTCTTAAAAGCTTTGTATTTTAATCATTCTACTGAATGTATCCTAAGTATACTTTGTTGCATAAAGCACATGCTAGTTGCTTGCAATTACCCATTCGAAACAGATTCACCACTTGCTCGTACTTTTTTTTGTCGGCATGATCAGAGATGTACGTTTGATAGACAAGCATTTATTAGCTAATTTGCATCATCTGGAGACCATACAGAACGTATCGTAGTTTCTTTTTCGATGATTCAGGTTTCACAATTTGTAATACCTTTAGAGAATTCGTTATCTTGTAAGAATTCGTTATGTATCAGTTTCAGCTATTACAACTCTGCATGCTGTTCACACGTTCCTAATTTTCGGTTTTAATTCTTTCAGCTTCAAGACATCAACAGAACCTTCCATTCTTACTCTGGCCTCCTTTTTGCCTGTGAGAGAGGCCACTTCGCCTTTGGTGTGACACGTCTTTGCGTGGCTGCCACACTGCCATAGCCCATGGCTCCCCTCTTCATTAACTCAGCTCAAAGGCCTTTGAAGTCACACTAATTTGAGGTGTTTTTCCAGTACAGTATTTCTAGCGTCAGATTACAAGACTGGGTAACACGCAATAGTTGTTAGCAGTAGCTAACGGTGGACATGAAAACCCGACCTCTTCACGGTCAGGAGGCTAGAGGAAAGTAATCCGTAGAAAGTAATTATTGTATTATCAGTCTCTAAAATAAAAATTATCACATTATATTCCTACAGGATCATCTAATGTTTTTCAGTTAGGTGGGAGGCTAGATCGTAAAATTAAAAGAATAAATAAATACAAACGTGCAGTTCGACCGAGAAACGTATCACTATTTCCAGAATGAGATTTACACTCTGCAGCTGAGTGGGCGCTGATATGAAACTTCCTGGCAGATTAAAACTGTGTGCCCGACCGAGACTCGAACTCGGGACATTTGCCTTTCGCGGGAAAGTGCTCTAACAACTGAGCTACCGAAGCACGACTCACGGCCGGTACTCACAGCTTTACTTCTGCCAGTATCTCGTCTCCTACCTTCCAAACCTTACAGAAGCTCTCCTGCGAACCTTGCAGAACTAGCACTCGTGAAAGAAAGGATACTGCGGAGACATGGCTTAGCCGCAGCCTGGGGGATGCTTCTGTAAAGTTTCGAAGGTAGGAGACGAGATACTGGCAGAAGTAAAGCTGTGAGTACCGGCCGTGAGGCGTGCTTCGGTAGCTCAGTTGGTAGAGCACTTGCCCGCGAAAGGCAAAGGTCCCGACTTCGAGTCTCGGTCGGGCACACAATTTTAATCTGCCAGGAAGTTTCGTATCAATATCTTCTCCGAATCTTCGTTTGAAAAATTATCGCGGAATATATAAGATGTTTAAAAAAACAGTCATCCTATTTCACAAGACTATATTTTCAGCATGACTGAAAACAATAAATTGGATTAAATTTGAACTTACACATAGTAGTACAAAGTTTGGTTAGTTGGTTGATTTATTTTGGGGAAGAGGAACAAACAGAGAGGGCATTGGACCTATCGGATGAGGTAAGGATGGGGAAGGAAGTCGGCCGTGCCCTTTGAAAGGAACCACCCAGGCATTTGCCTTAAGCAATTTAAGAAACTCATGGAAAACCTAAATCAGGATGGCTGGACGCGGGTCTGAACCGTCGTCCTCCCGAATGCGAGTCTATTGTGCTAACCAGTGCGCCATCTCGCTCAGTGGTACAAAGTTTCTAGTTTCAAAAGAACCATCGGATTTTCAAGTGCATATATTTGACATGCGTGTACATACATCTTTGGGCTATTTTTTAGGTTAAGTTTAGGATAGAAGCTTCCACTTACGTTTCGCAAACGTTCAGTGCGTTCTGCATCAGACGTGAGACAAACGTCCATGTGATCAAATCTGTCCCATATTTTTGCGAGCATCTCTGAATGTACATAATTCACTGCTACTGCTATGCGACGATGCAATTTACTCACAGTTGTTGAAGGGGAGGTTTATAGACGGAATCTTGAACAAACTCCACAAAAAAAAAAATCACACACGCGACATCAGGTGAACTCGGAAGCCACAGATGCAGTGTCAGATCCGTATGCCCCTTTATGCTGTAGAAGTTGCAATGCCATACTCTCTACGAAAACGATGCCTCACAGGTGTGAATTTATTACAGCTGTTGAAACAGAGAACAAAAAAGTAGAAGGACAGTGCAGGCTCTATTACCAGATTCAAGTACACGGTGTAACGAGATATGCCACCCACGTCATTTTTATGTCGCAAAATAGACTGCAAGGCATGAACGGCAGACACATGTCGGGTATCAGATTAGATCCTGACCTTTAATGTACCGCACAAAGTGCTCCAGAGGCATGGTGGGGGGGTATCAGATTATAGCATGACCGTGAATCTGGTGCTTAAACCCTCACTGCCCTCCTACTGGGAACACGCCTTTTGTTTGTGTGTTATCGCCTTCTCAACTCGGCGCACACCAGGTATTGGGTAATGGACGATCGAGCGAGCTAGCTGCTCCAACAAGACGCCTACCAGCAACCAAAGGAATCGGCAGTTCACAAATAGTGCCAAGGTAGACTCTTAGTCTCCATGCGTAAGTTAAAATAATCCCCAATTTGTTTCTTAGTTCATGTAGAAGATACAATAGTCTTTCGAAACTGCATGAAGCTTTGGGAATGCGCTGTATTACAGACAGGTTTTTACTTCACAGAGTTGCACTTTTCTGCCAACAACGTTTACTGAGAGGTGCTGTTTTATTTTTTAATTCATTATAGTAAGTCAGTTTACACTTTCTGTAGTGTAACTGGAACAACTTTATTGCTTTTACTCTTTTTACGCTCATGTTACTACTCGATATCAATAGTTTTGCTACGTTCTGGGCTGCGGTTTCTCACTGCTGCACTCGCGTTTATTTATTTATTTATTTATTTATTTATCCGTTCGATTTCGCAGCTACCGTTGAACCATATGAGTCAGAGCTACTCGATCAGGACACATAATTGTTGTGGATTGGCAAGACAGCCAACCCACTATGACAGGAAGCCGAAAGGCACGCGTTTAAGCTCACGCAGGCTGGCGTGAGGTCTGGAACAGGACACGGATTTTAGAATTCAGAAAAAAGGAGGTAACGGGTAGAATACTTAACTTTAATCCATAATAGGTGAACATCGCTCTTGACGGTACGTTTTACAGCATCAATAGTAACTGATAATGGCGCCATGCTAGGTCGTAGCAAATGACGTAGCTGAAGGCTATGCTAACTATCGTCTCGGCAATTGAGAGCGTAATTTGTCAGTGAACCATCGCTAGCAAAGTCGGCTGTACAACTGGGGCGAGTGCTAGGAAGTCTCTCTAGACCTGCCGTGTGGCGGCACTCGGTCTGCAATCACTGATAGTGGCGACACGCGGGTCCGACGTATACTAACGGACCACGGCCGATTTAAAGGCTACCACCTAGCAAGTGTGGTGTCTGGCGGTGACACCACAATAATTCGCAGAATCCTGGTGAAAAAAGTGTCACGAAAACTAGAGATATTCGGGTGTACAAAGGATTTAAACATCTTGTGCAGGCAGATATCAGCATATACGGGGTGTCCATTTTAACTGAAGAGATTGAAATAACTCGAAAAACACATCAGATCAAAAAAGGTATAATTCCAATTTGATTGTTTTAGAGAGGAATATACAATGATACCGCACTCGACCTCCACCCTGTGCGTGTGTGGCAGGGTAAATTTTGGAATGTTCAATGGTAACCCCCGTTTCTTATTGCATATTACTATTCTATGGCAACATCTACATACGTTTTGTCTGAATCTTTTCTTCGTTTCGCCACAGATGGCGCTGTAACCGGAGGAATAGAAATGGGCACACGATCGTAATTTACGACATGGTACTCAATGGCCCTTGAATATCCAATGACACCTCCATGCTGTGGTACAGGCCAGTATTTCGTAACTTCTAATGGGAACCCCATTTGCAACGTTGTTTTCCTCCGACATATCGAACACGGGACTACTCGACCCGCCACTGTAGCCGTGGCTCAGGCTACTCTGCTTTTCCAATTAGAGTAAGTGTTCAAACGTAGTACTGCCAACTTCAGTATCCTTAGTGATCCGCTTTTCAAACGACCGTACACAGGACAGAAGCATATCTGCTGCCAGCAGGGGCATTTCTGGTGCATTCGGCCATGTATTCACGGCCTGTTGGCACTTGCTGGTACACCTTGTCTTTTAAATATCCCCACAGAAAGAAATCCGATGACGTCAAATCTGGGGACCTAGCGGGCCAATTAATAGGGCCACTTATGCATCGACCAGTGTAAACACGTTGTAATATCTCCCGCGCTGGGCAACCTTCAAGCTGAAACCACAACCTGTCGAACTTCCAGGGCAACATCCTGCAGTAGTAACGTTAGTTCCCGTTTCAAGGACGTTCGATATTTGCGTCCATTCAACTTGTCGTCGATAAAATACGGACCAATGAGTCTGTTCCCCGTGATGCCACACCATACGTTAACTGACCAAGAACGTTGATGGTCAACTTGCCGTAACCTGTGAAGATTGTCTACACTCCTGTAATGCGTGTTATGCTGGGTAATGCTACCATGGTTTGCGAATATACACTTAATGGAAAATAGTACCGCGGCAAAGAAAATGAGGGTCGTTTGCATTTGTTGTCATGCCCTTTCACAAAACACTTCCTGATTATGGTAATCGGCACCATGAACTTCTTGATGCAGTGACATGTGGTATGGATGATACTTATGACGATGCAGTATTGTGTCAATACTACCTACGGACATACTTTAATCGTGGTGTAATTTCCGGGTGTTTTTCCGTCGGTTGTGGAGCATTGCTGCCAGTACAGCTGTTTCGTAAGCTTCTCGTGCCTTTTGTTGTTCTGGTCGCCACCATTATACATAAAGGCGATCACAACCTTCTAAAAGAACGAAAGCGTGCGACCTTCCTCTCAAAGACGCTCAGCATACAAGGTGTTGTGGTATCGGGTGCCAGGAGTTGCCATATTGAAACTCGGCGAGAACTTTCCAAATGATTTATTCGTTTCCACTACAGAGCTTCGTTCACCTCGGTCCACGTCACAGGCCCCGCATTGCTGAGGAAGTACCCTAGCAGCCTGTACAACGCAATGCTGTGTCATGCCGGCCTTGTTCACCAGCTGTAGAGTTCCAGTTATGTCAGGATGGCTGCGCCAGAAGCCAACTCAGTGGCCACCGTCCCTGTTGACTCCATGCTGCTCCGCCGGGAGCTGTAGGCCATCCCTGCTGCTGCTTTTTCCTCGGCTAGCGTAGCTGGGACCGCGGCGGCAACGACCACCCACGATCCAGCGTCAGAATCGGCGGCCCCTCCCCACGAAAGTCTCTGGCGTGTGTCGGGAGCCGAGGCGACTGTCCACAGTAGCGAGCCGAAGAGTGGCCCACCCTTGCTAGCTGCAGACCCCGCATTCGGCCATGGACTGGGACGCTGTCGCCCCATCTGTTGCTGCATGTAGCCCAGCGAAGTGACACGCCCCGCTGTCCAGGATAGCTGCCACACTTGAATGAATCTTGTTAGAAAACAACACCTATTTATACTCGGCTGCATGCCTCTGTTTCGCTAATGCATCGCTCCGAGTCACGTACGCTCCAAACTCTGGTTGCGCGAGTGGGCCCCTTCTGCCTATAGCTTGCGACATGCGAACCGCTACATTTACTCTTTTCAGCAGTTCGATGGCCCCTTGGCCTCCATTCCACTTTGCAACCACTTGTCAGCGTAAATTACTGCAATCCAGCTGGCACCTGGCTGTAACTTGTGTGCGCTGAAATATTGCACCAAATCTAACTTCCCTATCTTAAACTGTAGTGCTGCTACATCATTCCCCTCTTCGGAAAGACCTGGTCCCCAAGTGATCCTTTAACTAACCCTTAAATTTGTTTGGATTGGCACTTATGACATGCTTACTTGCTACCAGAAAACTTAAATGAGGCCTAGTGCCCTTTTAAAACCATGACATGAAACAAAACGTAAAAATTCCTTATTGGACGGCCACTGCTTGATCAACGCCTTACCTACTCGTCTCATGCCCGCAGTATCCAATCCACTGGGACTTGGACTACCCTCGGATCCCTCTGGGAATTGGCTCTCCGCCTGATCAGAAAGAAAACAACACATAACAAAGTTAAGGCTGCGATGACACTTGGCACAGAGGTGATCAAAATTATCGTTATTTGCCGTTGCCTTTCCCTATACTGCACGACATGTTGAACAAGCTGTTCGGCTGATATGCGCCCCTCTTGCTCTATAACGAACTGGTTTACGGATCTCAACAGACCTGGCTCCAGAGTTTGATTTAACAAGGTCAGATTCTGCCTTGGCAAAAACTCTAAAGTGGTTTCTGACCAATACAGCAGTGGCTGCGTAACATTCAATTGCGTGAAATTGACGCTGGCAGATGGAAGGTTGGTCATATTATGTTACACTTAGTGCCATTGATTAAAATTCCGCTTCCGTCGAACTCTACACGTTTGGCTTCCGTAAACACTCCTTGCTTAAAACAACTTGCTACTACTACCAAATTCTCGTAGGTGGAGAAGATCCAATGCGTCCCGACCCCTTGCAAGCTCAATTTTGGTTCCACGATGTCCCTTGGACAGTCTATTCCTTTCCTCCTGGCTAAAAATAACTGCACGGTGCACGTGTCCCATATTTGTAGCTTCACAGATTTTCCTCCAACATTCACTATTTTTACAAACTCAACACTGATTGTGTGATTACATTCACCCCTAAATTTACATTATACAAACATGACTTTCCTGACCCAGCACTGTCGATAACTAAAAATTTAAACAAGTAATCGTACCACTCTGACATCGTCCAACACATATTTATTACGGCTTTGCCGAAAAATTTACTCCGACGCATTTATCTCTCCAGAACTGCGTTTGATCTCTCCTCCAACAGCACTCCACATACGTCAGACGCTACACTTCCCTTTTCAGTGACCTGAGGACAGGGATCACCATTACCCTTCCTCCCTCTTCAAAAAGACTGCTGCCCCTAGCAGGCTCACAATACTCGAAAACACATATAAAATACAATGCCTAACTAATCTACACAAACCCAATGATACATGACACGAAAACAAAAAAACTATAAATACTCTACTACTTTCTAGATCGCAAAGTATACGGTACTTCATACTGTACTCTATCTTCCTGGTTTCCTCTGCGCTTTGCACCTCTCTTCACTCTCTCTTTTTTCCTCTTTCCTTCCTGTGACATGCATGGAATCACATCCGGGCAATCCTTAAATGGCCGTAATCGCCCAATGTGTACTATCGTCGTTCTAGTTGGCAGCTGAAGCTTAACATTAACGGGTGATGTGGTTTCAGCAACTTGGTATGGTCCTCGATACCTCGTGAGGAACTTCTTCGTTTTCCCTTTTTGTGTATAGGGGCTGGACAGCATTACCCATTGCCCCACCCTGTTATACTGCGGTAAACTTCCTTTCCGCTTTACTACGTCTTCCTGCCTTTCCAAAGTCTTTGTATTCGACTTTTTTACTCGTTTCCAAACATCCCGAATTGCTCTCGCGAATTGACGTACAGATTCACCAGTCCTTCTTTTCTGTAGCTTCACTAAATCAAACAGTGACGGCATTTTTCACCCGTACACTACTTCATATGGAGACATACCGGTATTTGTATGGGCTTTTGCATTGTATGCGCATACAATATGCTTCAAATACTCGTCCCACTGATGGTGATGAGAATCCGCATAAAAACTCAGCATCTTCCTGATTGTTCTGTGTACCCGTTCTGTCCTTCCGTTGGCCTGTGGATGCAACGCGCTCTTCCTCAACTCCTTTACGTTCAACAATTTACACAGCTCTTTCATTAAATCCGACTTGAAGTCGGTCCCTTGGTCAGTAATTATTGTTTCTGGTACACCAAACTTCAAAATTCATTTGTTTACTAACGGTTGCGCGATCATTGCTGCCTGTTGATTTGGCATAGCAACCATCTCCACATACCTCGAAAAATGATCTATTATTGTCAGAACGAATCTGTTCCCCGATGGCGTTCGCCTAAAAGGTCCTAAGACATCAATCCCCAGAAAAGATAATGGACATGTTGCTTCTGGTAATCGTTGTAGCTGTATCTGTTTCCGACTAAAATCTGCTCTCGGCGCACATGGTATACAATCCTTGACATACTGATCCACATCTCCTTTCCTACCTCTCCACCAATACCTCTCCGCCACTCTCCTATTCGTCGCTCTACACCCTCCATGACTGGATAACACGTGATCGTGTCTTTTTTTAAAACCTCATCAATCAGTTTCGCTGGCACTACTACCCTTGACCCTAATTTCGTTTCCCTGCACGGAAGACCGTCGTACACATTAAACTGTGGCTGTGTCCGATACAATTTACAATCGTTGTCCGCGTCCTGTAATTTTTGCCATACTGCTAGGTCATAACCTATGACTTCTACTTTTGCCACCTTCCTACTTAGTGCATCCGCATTACCGTGCTTCTTCCCAGGCTTGTGCACCACCTCGTAGTCGAATTCACTAAGCCTCACAGCCCATCTAGCGAGTCTGGTGGACGGATTCTTCAACCCCAACAACCACTTCAACGCAGCATGATCTGTCACTACCCGAAATCTTCTCCCATATAAATAACATTTATAATATGTGATTCCATAGACTACGCTAAGCATCTCCATCTCTGTTGTTGAGTAATTCTTCTTTGCTGCATTCGGCTGCCTAGACGCATAGGCTACACGATGTTCTTTCCCATCAATTTTCTGACAAAGTACACACCCTAATGCTTGTTGATTCGATGCATCACATGCAAGTATAAACTCCCTTTCAAAATCTTGAAACACAAGAACCGGGCTTGATGTTAACACTTCTTTCAGTTTGTCAAACGCTTTCTGACACTCTTCTGTCCACTCAAATTTCACACCCTTCCGTAACAATCGCGTCAACGGCTGTGCTAAATCTGCAAAACCCTTCACAAACTTTCGATAGAAATTGCAAAGTCCGATGAATGACTGCACTTCCTTAACTGTTTTCGGTTCCCGAAAATCCCTTACAGCCTGTACCAACCTCGGATCTGTTCGCACTCCGTCGTTACTGATAATATGACCCAAATATTTTACTCCTTCCAACGCGAAATGACACTTCTCCAGGCTCAACGTCAAACGGGCTGCTCTTAACCTCATAAAGACTTCTCTTAACCGCTATGTTGCTCCATACTACTTGAAAACACTATAATGTCATCCAAATAGACAAGACACTGCCGTGGTTTCAAACCCCTAAAGACAATGTCTAGCAACCTCTGAAACGTTGCCGGAGCGTTTGTCAAACCGAATGGCAATCTAGTGTACTGACAATGGCCTCCAGGTGTAGAGAAAGCAGTTTTTGGACGATCCTCTGTAGCTACCTCTAACTGATGATAACTGCTTGTCAAATCCATCGTAGAAAAGTACTGGCACTGTCCTAAGTGATCCAAAGTCTCCGATATGTTTGGAATGGGGTATGCGTCCGTTATTGTCTTATCATTGAGGTATCGGTAGTCACAACAGAACCTATATTTCTTAGTTCCGCCCGCAGATTTTATAGGCACAACGACAATGTCCGCTCCCCAGCAACTATTACTATGCTCTATGATACCGTCCGCAAGCTGCTGATCAATGAAATCCTCAACAATCGGCTGCAAATACCTCGGTATTCTGTATGGTTTACGGTAAACAGGTGCTTCATTCCCTGTTGGTATCCTATGTTGGACTAATGGAGTTGCTGGTAATGGCACTTGTGGAAAAAACAAATCCTTAAATTCCCACAATAATTCTTCCATATGCTCTCTTTCTCCTCCTTTCAAACGCTAATTTTGTCACGCAATGCAGTTCTATCGGCAGTTAATAGTTGATCGCTTCGCCTACCTCTCGAACACCAGTCTTCATCATCTGGCACATTCAGATTTGCTACTAAAACTCCTTTCCTCAAATTCGCGTCTACAGCGCTAAAATTATCCACGTTCACGGGAGCTACTCGCCAGTCGTTCCCCTCCTGTACGCGTACAGCACTACGTTTCACAAAACAACCCAATGAACTCGAATCTTCATTATCCTCTAATGGTTCAATAACACATACTGTACCCACATGTAGATTCGACACCACAGTTACCCAAAGCGAATTCCTGGTACCATTAGACACACACCCATGCGAATTAAGCCTTAATGCTGATGTACGCGGTTCAATTGGTTTGTTCATTACGTTGAACGCCCCTCGCGACGGCTCTGCATTGACAACAGTTTCCGCTAGCGGAAATAACATTCCACCAAGTTCCACAGTTCGTTGTCCAAGGTCAATTTTGGCATGATGTCGATGCAAGAAATCTACTCCTAGGATCATGTCGTAGCCCTCGCTCACCCATGGTACCACCTCCACGCATGCATTAAATCGGACTTTCCCTACGCGAAAGTCAACTGCCAACGACCCCAAAGGCGTGACCTCCTTATCCCCCACTCCGCGTAACCTATAACGTGGTGGGTCTAACTTCCTTCGTCCCATTATATTCTTAGTAGCCACTAACACTTGCACCCCTGTGACCAACAAAATCTTAAAGTTTTTAGTTCCTACGGATCCTACCACTGAACATTCCACCTCTGCATACGTATTCGTATCATTGAAATTAAACAGGAGCTCCTTTAGTGGGGTCTTGGGCCCCCCTGCCGGTTAACGATTGTCCAACTCTCTTATCTCCACTTCTCCATCCTCCACGCTGCTGATTTCCACCCCTTCCTCTATTCTTTGGTAAATGGGTACAGTGCCTCTGCACATTTCCCGTACGACCACACTTATAACATTTTATACCCGCTGCAAATACTGTTTTCCTCTCGCGTTCTCCTGTTGACACGTCTATTTCCTCACACTGAATTGCCAGTTGAATGGCCGAATACAAATCTTTCGGAGTCCCTTCACACCGGTTCTAGGCGCTCAGTTCGGAGCCGCGCGACTGCTACGGTCGCAGGTTCGAATCCTGCCTCGGGCATGGATGTGTGTGATGTCCTTAGGTTAGTTAGGTTTAATTAGTTCTAAGTTCTAGGGGACTGATGACCACAGATGTTAAGTCCCATAGTGCTCAGAGCCATTTGAACCATTTGAGCCATCCCTTCACACACTTTCCGTGACATATGCGCCGGTAACCCTCTCAGAAATACATCAAGTGTACTTTGCTCGACCTCCTGCAACAGAACACAATTAGCTTCATCGCTCTGACCAACTCGTAAGTATACTCATTAATTTCCCTTATCCTGTCCGCAAATTTCTCCACCGTCTCCCCCTCCCAATTCATCATTGTACTTAACCTCTCCCTAAAGTACAGAGTGCTACTCTGTTTTTTGTACCTTTGTAAAAGCCCTTCCTTTAACTGCTTAAACTGTCCTGCCTTCCTTAAGGCCTCAGAACACCTTACATATGTTTTCGCTGCAACTGTTAATCTCATCTTGGCTACATGTAACAACTGCTCATCAGACCAACCATTCATCACTGCTGACGTCTCCAAGTCCTCCACAAATGAACGCACATTCTCAGATGCCTTGCCAGAAAACGAAATAATCAAACTTGCAGCTGCTGCTGGATCAATTCACTGCACCCTAGGCAACAACGACTGATCAGATGCAGTTTTCCGCACACTTCTAGATGTTAATTCATTTCTCAACTACGTATTGTCTGCTGTCAATTGTGCTACTTTTTCCAACAAAATCCGCACAGCTTCTGGTTCCGACACACCTCACGTCCTTGACTCTGCCATTGTGTTGCTTTCATTCTCAGTTAGTCCCGACTAAAACATTTAAGTACAAGAACAATCTGACTTCCTACAACTCCGTATCATCATACTCAGTAACATCATACTCAAATTAACACAAAAGTAATTAAACGCCACAAAACAATGTTAATCCCTAAACATACTAACACTTACTCTGCCGGCCGCGGTGGTCTAGCGATTCTGGCGCTGCAGTCCGGAACCGCGGGACTGCTATGGTCGCAGGTTCGAATCCTGCCTCGGGCATGGGTGTGTGTGATGTCCTTAGGTTAGTTAGGTTTAAGTAGTTCTAAGTTCTAGGGGACTTATGACCTAAGATGTTGAGTCCCATAGTGCTCAGAGCCATTTGAACCATTTTGAACACTTACTCTGACAACAAAAAATACTATGCCCACGCAAACATCTAAAAATGTGGCTTCTGGCAAGCCATACTTGGTTCAAATTGCTCTGAGCACTATGGTACTTAACATCTGTGGTCATCAGTCCCCTAGAACTTAGAACTAATTGAACCTAATTAACCTAAGGACATCACACACATCTATGCCCGATGCAGGATTCGAACCTGCGACCGTAGCAGTCACGCGGTTCCAGACTGAAGCGTCTAGAACCGCACGGCCACACCGGCCGGCCAAGCCATACTCAAAACACCAACAAGAAAGAAAACGTCCAACATTCAAAAGAACAATTTTGACAGCACTCACCACATCTTGCGACTGTACTGCAGGTGGTGGGCTCGAACGTCATACTGAGCAGACGACGTCCGCTATTCTGACACCAAATGTAGTGGTATCAGGTGCCAGGAGTTGCCGTATTAAAACGCAGCGAGAACCTACACTACAGAGCTTCGTTCACCTCGGTCTGCGTCACAGGCCCCGCATTGCTGAGGAAGTATCCCAGCGGCCTGTGCAATGCAGTGTTGTGTCATGCCGGCCTTGTTCGCCAGCTGTAGAGTTCATATTATGTCAGGATGGCTGCACCAGCATCCTACTCAGCGGCCACCATTCCCTTTGACTCAATGCTGCTCCGACGGGAGCTGTAGGCTGGCCCCGCTGCTGCTTCTACCTCGGCTGGCATAGCTGGGAACGTGGCGGCAACGACCGCCCTTGATCCGGCGTTGATATTTGTGGCACCTTGCCACGAAAGTCTCCGGCGTGTGTCAGTAGCTCAGACGACTGTCCGCAGTAGTGAGCCAAAGAGTGGCCCACCCTAGCTGGCTGCAGACCCTGTGTCGGACTCAGAGCGTCGAAGCAATGACCCACTGTGGACTGGGACGCTGTCGCCCCATCTGTTGCTGCATGTAGCCCAGTGGTGTGACATGCCCCGCCGTCCAGGAGAGCTGCCACACTTGAATGAATCTCGTTAGAAAACAACACCTATTTATACTCGGCTGCATGCCTCTGTTTCGCTAACACATTGCTCCGAGTCACGTACACCCGACACCCCGGTTGTGCCAGTGGGCCCCTTCTGCCTATAGCTTGCGACATGCGAACCGCTGCGTTTACTCTTTTCAGCGGTTCGATGGCCCCTGTGGCCTCCATTCCGCTTCGCAACTGCTGGTCAGCGTAACTTACTGCAATCCAGCCCGCACCCGGCTGTAACTTGTGCACTGCGAAATATTGCACCAAATCTAACTTTCCTATCTTAAACTGTGGTGCTGCTACAAAGACAATAGCAGCTTCAACATTTCTGCTACATTCTCTGTAAATCAGCAGCATTTCATTTTTTCCTCTGTGGTTGCAACATTCATCGTCCAATGGCACGTCTGTTCTCCAAGTGATTGGTAGGTATGCAGACAATAAACACTGTGCAAGTACTGTAATGCTTAGTGACTCTCCATGAGCAGGCGGATATCGTCCCCCTGAAAATGGCCATACACGACAACACGCTGTGGCTCTATTAGAAAGTGGATGCCCTGCGGGACACTGTCCATGGGTTACACCACATTGGGACCACACTTCCACGACGCTGGCATCGTCATCCGGTTCCTCTAACCATCCTAGAGGAATCAGATTTCGACCACGGCAAACTATTGGCCTGGCACACCCACTACAGATGCATCCTTACGCAGGACTAGCCCCCCATTCTACGTCCACTACTTCCCCACCCTACGTGCTCACGTCGGGCTGAGTTTTTCGGACTGACTGATGTAGTACTGTCATCGTTGGAGGGTGGTACAGGACTCCAAGTCTCACCACCACACCTCCAAAGTGTAAGGCAGTGACGCAGTGTCACTACCCTGTGAAAGAATTTACTGCCTCACCAACACAGTTAGACCACCAACGACCAGTGATGCTGTACTGCAACAAAAAAATAATGTTTAGAGCCGCTATCTGTTATATGTCTGCAGGATATGTGAGATCCGGCCGTAGTGTACTGCCCGTTACGATGTGTCGTAGTTCGCTACACTTCCACGGTGCCGCATCGAGTAGTCCTCTGTTCGACATGTCGGAGAAATACAACGTTGCGAATGGGGTTTCTAATTAGAAGTTATTAAATACTGGCCTGTCCTACACTCGCAGCATGGAGGTGTGTCACTGTATATTCACGGGCCATGGAGCACCATGTCGTAAGTTTCAATTGTGTACCCATTTCTAACCCTCCGATTATTGTGCCATCTATGGCGAAATGAAGTCAGTGCTTCAGACAAAAGGTGTGTAGATTTTGCCGCATAATCGTAATCTTTAATAAAGAAACGGGGTTCCCACTGAAGATTTCAAAGCTGCACCCCACCACCTACGCACGGGGTGGGGTAGCGAGTCGAGTGTCGTATCATGGACGTCCCCCATCGAGACAAACAAATTGGAATTATAACCGTTTTTGATCCGATGTGTAGTTTTCGAGAAATTACAATATCTTCAGCTAAAAAGGACAACCTGCATATAATTTAGAAATGGATAGCACGAATGCTGACCTTAATGGAACTTATTTACCAACTGGTTTCAGTGCAGGATCATGTTCAAGGTATTGTACAAAAAAAAATTACTGTAAAATTCAATGACTAAAACGACCTGAAAGGTCGAAAATTACGATAAAAACATTCATAAGATGATACGTCAAATTTTCAATTATAAAACCAGCATTACATATCATACATTTTTCGAAATCCAGGATACGTAATTAAAGTCAAACAGAACAATTCTGAACGCAATAATTGTTTGAAATGCAGGCGCTTATCACTACAAATGAAGGCGATAAACAGGCTCAGAACGGTAAACAACAGAATCACATATCATCACAGTACGGTGGTCAAGCGCAATGGAAAACAAAGGTAACACAAATATGGAGCACACTTGAAGACATCAAAGATTACAAGATCAGAATGTAAAACACGTGACCCTATGTGCATACAATACTATACGAAATGCTATAGCGCATCTTATATAAAATATGTAAACGATTAAAATAGAAGTCAGGTTTTTTGATCAGATATTTTGATTTAAGAATGATGAAACGAGGTTGTATACTTGGAAGAGAAATGTAGACACCGGAAGGATTCATATTGATTATATAATGGTAAGACAGCGATATCGGAACCAGGTTTTAAACTGCAAGAAATTTCCAGGGGCAGATGTGGACTCTGACCACAATTTATTGCTTATGAACTGTAGATTAAAAGTGAAGAAATTACAAATAGGTAGGAATTTAAGGAGATGGGACCTGGATAAACTGAAGGAACCAGAAGTTGTTGAGAGTTTCAGAGGGAGCGTTACGGAACGATTGACAAAAACAGGGGAAGGAATACAGTAGAAGTAGAAGGGGCATCTTTGAGAGATGTAATAGTGAAGATACCAGAGTATCAAGTAGGTAAAAAGACGACGGGTAATAGAAATCCTTGGGTAGCGCAAGAGATATTAAATTTAATTGATGGAACGAGAAACTAAACACTGAAGAGCCAAAGAAACTGGTACACCTGCCCAATATCGTGTAGAGGCCCCACGAGAACGCAGAACTGCCGCAACACGACGTGGCATGGACTGAGAGTTTCAGAGGGAGCGTTACGGAACGATTGACAAAAACAGGGGAAGGAATACAGTAGAAGTAGAAGGGGCATCTTTGAGAGATGTAATAGTGAAGGTAGCAGAGTATCAAGTAGGTAAAAAGACGACGTCTGAAGTAGTGCTGGAAGGAACTGACACCATAAATCCGTAAGAGTACGAGGGGGTGGAGATCTCTTCTGAACGGCACGTAGCAAGGCATCCCAAATATGCTCAATAATGTTCATATCTGGGGGGTTTAGTGGCCAGTGGAAGTGTTTAAGCTCAGAAGTTTGTTCCTGGAGCCACTTTATAGCGATTCTGGGCATGTGGCGTGTCGCATTGTCCTGCTGGAATTGCACAACTCCGTCGGAATGTACAATGCACATGAATGGACGCAGGTGATAAGACAGGATAGTTACGTACGTGTCACCTATCAGAGTCGTATCTAGATGTATCAGGGGTCCCATAACTCTCCAACTGCAAAAGCCCCATACCATTACAGAGCCTCCACCAACTTGAACAGTCCCCTGTTGACAAGCAGGGTCAATGGATTCATGAGGTTGTCTCCATACCCGTGCACGCCCATCGGCTCGATACAGTGTGAATCGAGACTCGTCCGACCAGGCAACATGTTTCCAATCATCAACAGCCCAATGTCGATGTTGACGGGCCCAGGCGAGGCGTAAAGCTTTGTGTCGTGCAGTCATCAAGGGTACATGAGTGAGCCTTCGGCTCCGAGAGTCCATATCGATAATGTGATTCTTGAGTTTCTCCCGGCGTATTTGATAATCAAAATATCCACGGGTGTACTGCCGGTCTACAGTGTCCAACGGGCACAATATTTCGGCGATCATACATGTCGCCATCATCAGGTGAACTGACGGACTGAGCTCCTGTGAACGTGCCGGTACGGAGATCCGTACGCTACGGCTGCTCAGGGTGAACTGGGTTCGGTCGCGGCGGCGGCCGATTTAAATACCCTTCGCCCGCGGCGCACTCCCTCCGCCGTCCGCTCCCCGCGCCACGGTCGCGCGGTGGAACAGATTGCGACGGTGTCTGAGATGACGTCGGTGTGATGGCTCTGTCCGCCGTGGTCGTCACAACTATACGTTTGCTCGATTTACTCTTGATTAACCCAATCGCTGGTTCCCAAGTCTTGCTAAGATTATAGAAACAGTCACGGCTTGTGAGGTCGTCATTGGTGCGAATTTCGATGGCCTCTCTAACAACGCTGTCCCAGTATCTCGATGTCTGTACCAGAATCCTCGTGTGTTCATACTTCATAGCGTGATTTTCCGACAAACAATGTTCAGCGACCGCCGACTTGCTCGGATACATCAGTCGAGTGTGCCTCTGGTGTTCACTGCATCGATCCTCGACGGTACGTATCGTCTGACCAATATACGACTTGCCACATTGACACGGAATCTGGTACACGCAGGCCTTCCTCAAACCGAGGTCATCTTTGGCGCTCCCCACCAGTGCACGAGTTTTATTCGGAGGACAAAACACAGTTCCGACCCGGTGTTTCTTCAAAATGCGGGCGATTTTCCCCGAGAGTGCGCCTGTATATGGAGGTAGGCACTACGTTGAACGATTTTCTTCAGTCGTCGTTGGTCCCGTTCTTGCAGGACCTATTTCCGGCCGCAGCGATGTCGGAGATTTGATGTTCTACCGGATTCCTGATACTCACGGTATTCTCGTGAAATGGTCTACGGGAAAATTCTCACTTCATCGCTACCTCGGAGATTCTGTGTCCCATCGCTCATGCGCCGACTATAACACGACGTTCAAACTCGCTTAAATCTTGATATCCTATCACTGTAACAGCAAGAACGCTCTCTAGGCTTACAGACCACTTAATCCAACTCTTAATCTAACATGTAAATTACACTAACAACACATACACCCATGGCCCAGGGAGGACTCGAACCTCCGACGGGAAGGGTGGGGGGATGGAGGGGGGGGGGGGGGGAGCCGCGCGAACCGTGGCAAGGCGCCCCATAGACCGCCGTTGCTCATGCAGTGGCAGTGTACAGAAATGCAGAGATGGCAGATGCCAATTTCATGTATGGACTAGCTCACGGGAATGGCGCTCGAGCGCTGAGAGATTCGGTGACAGATGGATAGGTAGAAATGGATCAAATGCCTGACCTACACCCTCTCTAGACCTAAACCCACTTGACAGCTCTTGTGTATGGAAACCTAGTACAAGATGTTCAGAATCTCTGTGCCCGTATATGGAAGGCTGCGAGGGTGCGATACCATACGCAATACTTCAGGGATACATCAGTGCATCCGAGATTCAGTATGCCGGCGGGTTGATGAATGTATCAATGCCCACGGAAGGCATATTGAACATCTCCTGTGACAAACAGTTCTACGTAGTATGCTTGTGCGTTCTATTAGTGTGTGTTTCCCATGATTAATGGTTGGAGGAAAAGAGCTGTAATATGGACGCAAAGCATTTCCAGACCCATATTCTTATAACATAATTTCTTCGTCTACGTGTGAGAAATTTGTCTAGCAATTTGTATCGTTCATTTTTGGTATGCGCTGTATAACTCTGCCACGTTACTACCGAAGATATGTGTATACATCCATAAGCAACGTACTGCTACAATATCGTACCGGAGCTTTTCCTCTGCTTTACAAGTTAAAGAAGTGGAGATGTTCTTATGGTCTTTGAGGCAGGAGGCTTCCTTCCAGATTGATTACTAGCGAGTTCTCAGCGCTCATAGAAGTTTCCAGTTCGATGGGCAGGACGATGCCCTGTGTATTTATCTGTTGCTCCTGCCATTAATAGGAGCGCCTACGTCAGTCACAATGAGACTTCTTACACCGAGTTTCTATCATTCTCACTGAATGAACTGTCATTTTGCAACAAGCATTACGACCTAAAGATGAATTTTGTATCGGATTGCCAATAGTTAGTTTGGAATAATTTCTAGGTTTACGTTTCGCCATCTGGAGGAATACTTATGTTGACATTTTGACGTTAATGTCTTTTTGAAGTTGAATATCTTGTTGAAAACCTGATACTTGTTTGAGAAGGTAACAGGATGTAACTATTATAAAAATTTTACTGAATGCTTCTTAATTAACACGTAGTATATCGCACACAGTTAAAATATTATGATTTTGACGATCTACAGATACAAGTTATGGAGAAGAGAAACTGAAATTCCAGAATATAAACGTAGAAAACACATATTTCTCAGCCATTATTTTTGTATAACTATACTTCCACTCTGGTTGTTACTTAATGGAATAAAATTTGTTTTTTATTGTGTTCCCATTTGGGTTACTGAACTGTTACGGCCGTGTAGTCATTGTCAATTGCAAACATATTTACAAGCACCAGAACAGCCGAAGTCTGTTGAGAGTCTAAGAACGAAACACTTTGCACATACAATAGTGTAATCGTAAGAAACCACCACACTGCCTTTGTCTCTCATATCAGGTAGTGTCGTTGACTTCTTACCATCACACTGCTGTATGAGTAAATTGCTTAGTTCTTAGCCTCTAAAGAAACATACCAACCAAGGAATATACAAAATATCGTTTAACGACTGCACAGAATTCTATATCTGTCAAACAGGAAGAAATTTTAATATCAGATAGATAGAAATTGTGACAGCAGTCGATCAAGCTTTTACCGCCATCTCAAAAACCAAAATCACAAAGCAGAAGATATCGAAAATCCTCAATGAACAAATCGATCTCAGACAAAAATTATCTAGAAAATTTTATTGACATTTAAGGAGAACAAGAGCCGGCCGGTTTGGCCGATCGGTTCTATCCGCTTCAGTCTGAAACCGCGCGACCGCTACGGTCGCAGGTTCGAATCCTGCCTCGGGCATGTATGTGTGTGATGTCCTTAGGTTAGTTAGGTTTAAGTCGTTCTAAGTTCTAGGTGACTGATGACCTCAACTGTTAAGTCCCATAGTGCTCAGAGCCATTTGAACCATTTGGAGAACGGGAACGGTTAATAATCACAGTAAACAGAAAACCAAAGATAGCCATAGATGCAGATGATAACAAACTTATAATGGGGTTGGGACACTTGTGAGGAGCGACAGTTGTGAGGAGCGACATTTGTGAGGAGACCCGGGCGAACAAGTAATGGGCGGTCTGCAGGGACACCAAACAGGTAGCGCACCGCAGTTCAGTACTGCTCAAAAAAATGTTCAAATGTGTGTGAATCTTATGGGACTTAACTGCGAAGGTCATCAGTCCCTAAGCTTACACATTACTTAACCTGAATTATCCTAAGGACAAACACACACACCCGTACCCGAGGGAGGACTCGAACCTCCGCCGGAGCCAGCCGCACAGTCCATGACTGCAGTGCCTAAGACCGCTCGGCTAATCCCGCGAGGCTTCAATACTGCTGTGGACACCAAACAGGTAGTGCACCGCGTAAACGTAAACAAGAAGTGTAAAGGAAGACTATCCATCAGAAACAAATTAGTTTTAGGCGAAGGCAGCCACACATGTATTCCGGACGTCGCGGCTAATGAAGTGCGAAAACAGGTGGCAAACGCCAAAAGGCGTGCAAAAGAAACGGACACTTCAATTTCTACAGTTTACGCCGAAGAAGTAGGGCCGCTGTTCAATCAAGGATACGACATCGTCACACCACAGCCGTCACACAGCAGTGCAAAACGGTCGCTGCAACGCATCAGGCAAAAAAGCGTGGGATCTACACAAGAACCGACGGATGCTGCAGGAATATTTCTGCAAGAACATCATTTGCTAATGAATAATGGGAGCAAATTTTTACTTGCAGATTACGACAGAGGACCAAATGATAGGATATTGGTGTTCGCCAGCGAAAGGGGAAAATCCTGTTTAACAGACTGCAATTCGTTCTTTGTCGATGGAACGTTCCAAAACTCCAGCAAGCTGTTTGGACAGTTAATTATTGTTCATGCCGATATTTCTAGTTCTGAGGAAAAAAAACACAGTTCCAACCGTGTACGTCTTGTACCCGATAAAAAGAGAGAAACGTACGATCGCTTTTTCACAGCTGTTAAGAGCAACGTACCTGGACGGAATACTATAGCTGTCATGATGGATTCTGAAGCTGCAATCATCCAATCAGTAACAAATTTGTTTCCTGATGCAAAGATTAATGGCTGCAACTACTATTTCAATCAGTGCTTGTGGAGGCAAGTGCATAATTGTGGCCTTGTTGCTGCCTACAAGGAAAACGAAGAAATTCGTTTTCAAATGGTTCAAATGGCTCTGAGCACTATGGGACTTAACTTCTGAGGTCATCAGTCCCATAGAACGTAGAACTGCTTAAACCTAACTAACCTAAAGACAGCACACACATCCATGCCCGAGGCAGGATTCGAACCTGCGATCGTAGCGGTCGCGCGTTCCAGACTGAAGCGCCTAAAAACCTCTCGGCCACACCGGCCGGCAATTCGTTTTCACATAAGATTGTGTTCTGCTTTGGCTCACATTCCGCTGGACTCGTTAGATGATGGGTGGCTATTCATTCAGGAGAGCACGCCAGAAAATGAAAAACTACAGAATTTTTACGACTTTTTTGTTGAACAATGGCTGGATAATGATGACATGCCAAGAGATATATGGAACTGCGCAGGAAGGCGTCAACGCACCAACAATGTTTCAGAAGGATGGAATCGGAGGTTAAAGACATTAATTTCGAAGGTTCATCCAAATTTTTACTCCTTAGTAAAAATTGTCACAGAGGACGCAGAATATCTTGGGCACCAGTTTGACTGACTAGTTTTAAATCTAGGTGGGAAAAGAAGAAAGAAGTCCGCAATTAAGACAGGAGAGATAGTTTCTAAGGCCCTTACAAGACTCCCAGTTGACGGCAATATAAAATCATTTCTTACTATGCACAGAAATTACAATGAGAAGAAAATGGTTGAAGCTACAGCAACACTTGTAAATATTGAAAAGGGGTTCAGTTCACGCCGATCACCCTATTGAAAAAATTGTAAATAAATAATCATTCTGTAAATATTGTAAATAAATATATTGGGGGAAGGAAAAGAGGGACTACCTCCTCGTGGTGTTCCCTGGAAACGACACAAAGTTGGCTAAATATCTCTTGCAAAGTGTAAAAGATTCATTAATGAAGTCTGAAAAGTCATAGCTTTTCTATCAACCACAATCACCATTTTTGTGTAGAGAATTTTAGAAACAATGTGTGTTTGAGTGGACGATGAATAAATCATGTTTCAATACATAAATTGCATCCCTTAACGCTAATTGCTAGCAGGACTCACATTAGACCTCAGTACACTTCCCTGCATGGTACGGGAAAATTGAGGTTTATTTCGAAATAATTAAAGAAAAAAGTTTCTACCGAGAACCAAATTATTTAGTTGGCTCCTCTTAATATATGGTAAAAGATTGCCACTCCTATCATATCAAAATTTGGGTGAGGAGTTGAAAGATGGAAAACATTTACGGTTTCTTTAGTTTCTGTAAAATACATCGTTAAGTATGAGGTTAACCGAAAATTATGCCCTAAGTAAGATTAATCAGAACAAAAATTCCAATGAAGAAGGTCTTACGCATAACTGTGCTGCAACTAATGGCTGACATGATATCGTGGGGGCAAACTCAACTCCAATTTCTAATTTGACTAAGGCCACCCTTCCTTGCCCAAAAAAATTCTGAAATAATGTAGCCTGGCTGCACTGGAGGAGTGTGAATGTCCCTCGGCAGCTGCCCGGGCCGGCACAAGCCGAGCGCTCAGTCACACTAAGCAGCGGTCGCAGGTTCGAATCCTACCTCGGGCATGGATGTGTATGATGTCCTTAGGTTAGTTAGGTTTAAGTAGTTCTAAGTTCTAGGGGACGGATGACCTCAGAAGTTAAGTCCCACAGTGCTCAGAGCCATTTGAACCACACTAAGCGGCAGCAAGTAGTGGCCGAGCAGGTAGTGGCGCAGCATTTACGACACACCCTGTGGCGGTCCCTCAGCATCCCAGATTTCTTACAAGTGTCGCCACATTCCAGTTTCTCGCAAGTGTCGCTTCTCACAAGTGTCTACAACTCCTTATTATAGCAATGAAACGCAGCTAACATCACTGATTATAAAAGACTGCACTGTAAACATGAAGCATCAACGGGAATAAACTGACATTCCAGTTGTCGCAACTATTTCGTGAGAATATTCTATACAGACAAAACTTATTTGATTATAGCGATCTATCAACAAATAGACAGCCGACAGTTTATTCACTGATGCAATATTGGCATCTGTTCCAAGTAGATCTAGGTATTATCCAAACTGACCTTACTGTAAAACTATTATAAACGTGAGTAGACTCACCAAATGTAACATTTACAGGTTTATTTGAGAGTGGCGCTATAGAGGAAACAAGTTGGTAGTAAAGAAAAAGGATTACTGATTGAACCTTTTGCAGATTACCTGGAATTATTCATTACAAAGTATCTATATTTTCTCAATAATCAGATGAATATTTAGAACATGCTATTAGTTCCTTTCGCAGAAAATCACCACTGCTGCACTCATGTTTCTTGAGTCGAAAGGCAGCTTTTTACTTCTGTCGCGAAAGTGATCTTCCTGCTATCTCAAGAACTTCATCACATCTTCTTCGGCTTCAGCGTTAATAGCAAAAATCTTTGTACCAACTTTGAAAACAAGTGACTCTCTACTTGATGTGGGATGTGAACTGCTCGACGAATGCTCCATCCAAAACTGAAGACAGTGACAGTTCCCTTGTGGCACATGCACTGAGTCCATAGGTACAAATGTAGAAATTCTCACTAACAGTTTTTCTTTACGTTTGGTTGAACTTAGGCCATAGACGAGATAGACAGCTGCGAGCAAGCACTCACGATTTTACGTAAATTCAGTTTGTGCTTTTATGTCACGGTTCAAAAATGGTTCAAATGGCTCGGAGCACTATAGGACTTAACTTCTGAGGTCATCAGTTCACTAGAACTTAGAACTACTTAAACCTAACTAACCTATGGACATCACACACATCCATGCCCGAGGCAGTATTCGAACCTGTGACGGTAGCGGTCGCGTGGTTCCAGACTGAAGCGCCTAGAAGCGTTCGGCAACTCCGGCCAGCTTATGTTACGGCAAATTGCGTTCAGTCGCATCAAGTTTCTTATTTATCAGTTATTACAAGACTTATTTTAGGGACCATTTGGTCTTATTATTGCTTTTGCATGAGTTCATAGTATTTACATACGCCAAGTGCACTCAAAATTTTTATACTGGGTTTGAAAGCCACATTACTCTGCGTCGCCGTCCGCTGCGAGCGCGAAATCGGACTCTGCAGCTGCCCATTGCGAGCCTGTGGTGCGCGACCTTGGCTGTGAAACAAATCATAACTTTTACTTTCTCAATGGAGAGAAGTCTTCCGAAGTAAGAGTGATTTCAGGTGTGCCGCAGGGGAGTGTCGAAGGACCATTGCTATTCACAATATACATAAATGACCTTGTGGATAACATCGGAAGTTCACTGAGGCTTTTTGCAGATGATGCTGTGGTATATCGAGAGGTTGTAACAATGGAAAATTGTACTGAAATGCAGGAAGATCTGCAACTAATTGACGCATGTTGCAGGGAATGGCAATTGAATCTCAATGTAGACAAGTGTAGTGTACTGCGAATACATAGAAAGAAAGATCCTTTTTCGTTTAGCTACAATATAGCAGGTCAGCAACTGGAAGCAGTTAATTCCATAAATTATCTGAGAGTAGGCATTAGGAGTGATTTAAAATGGAATGATTTTATAAAGTTGATCGTCGGTAAAGCAGACGCCAGACTGAGATTCATTGGAAGAATGCTAAGGAAATGCACACCGAAAACAAAGGAAGTAGGTTACAGTACACTTGTTCGCCCACTGCTTGAATATTGCTCACCAGTGTGGGATCCGTACCAGATAGGGTAGATAGAAGAAAGAGAGAAGATACAACGAGGAGCAGCGCGCTTCGTTACAGGATCATTTAGTAATCGCGTTAAGCGTTACGGAGATCATAGATAAACTCCAGTGGAAGACTCTGCAAAGGAGACGCTCAGTAGCTCGGTACGGGCTTTTGTTGATGTTTCGAGAACATACCTTCACCGAGGAGTCAAGCAGTATATTGACCCCTCCTATGTATATCTCCCGAAGAGACCATGAGGATAAAATCAGAGAGATTAGAGCCCACACAAAGGCATACCGACAGTCTTTCTTCCCACGAACAATACGAGACTGGAATAGGAGGGAGAACCAATAGAGGTACTCAAAGTACCCTTCGCCACACACCGTCATGTGGCTTGTGGAGTACGGATGTAGATGCAGAAGTTTTCATCAAACATAAAAGCTTTGCCGTATCACTCAGTGGAGTATTTGCATTGTATTTAGCTGTGCAAATAACGATATTGTTATCAATGTTTTTACTACTCTGAACCATGTGTACTCTAATTGGATTGTTGTTGAACAAGAAGGTATTGGGCTACTAATTCTGAAGTAGGCGGTGGATGTAGGGGCTCGATCGTATATTTCACCCACTATTACAAAGGACACTGACGTAACTGTAACACTGCCTACCTTCGGTATCGTTTTGATACCATGATTACATACGCTAGTTGAACAGCCTCTTGCAGCTGGCACCGAAAAAGTGAAGTTTGTCACTCACCTTATTAACCCCCCCCCCCCCCCCCAATTAATATTATGTGTAAGTTCTTAAGGTCACCAAAGACTGAAGAAGCTAATTTAATTTTTATTAATTCTGAAATTTACTGTGAATTAAATAAGCAATTCTGTTAACTGCTCTGTGTACTTAGAAATGCAAGACTGAATCAAGCAATAATGATAAAAATGCCATGCAGTCTAATGCCAGGCAGTCATCTTTAAAGCTTTTACGTAATTAATTATTGAAAATTATTACTTGGATTTTGAAGATTCTTTTTTTAAAAAAAGAAACGCCAGTAAATGGAAAAACAAAGTCGACCAGTTCGTAAGGCTTAGTTTTTTAACCAGTTAAAACAACTGCATATTTAACATATTTTGAAGTACTAAAGTTTCTCATTCTGCATTTCCTATTCATCGACTTCAAACAAGCCTTTGACAGCATAAATCGGCAAGAACTATACAGAGTACTGATAGAAGTTCGTATAGTTGCTAAATTAATAAGACTAATCAGAATGACAGTGACAGAGACAAGAGCAGAAGTAAAGGTCCTTAGCAGAACAAGTGAAAGCTTTGACTTTAATAAAGGTGTGAAACAAGGGGATAGTCTCTCCATTGTCTTATTCAATATAGCCCTGCATAGTGTACTAAATAAAATCAACAAAGGAGGCACCAAATTTATGAAAACTAGCCAAATATGTGCATACGCTGATGACATTGCTATAGCAGGAAGAAATACCAACACACTCCTAGAGCCGGCCGGTGTGGCCGAGCGGTTCTAGGCGCTTGTCTGGAACCGCGCTACCGCTACGGTCGAAGGTTCGAATCCTGCCTGGGGCATGGATGTGTGTGATGTCCTTAGGTTAGTTAGGTTTAAGTAGGGGACTGACGCCCTCAGCTGTTAAGTCCCATAGTGCTCAGAGCCATTTGAACACTCCTAGAAACATACCGGACAATGGAAACAGAAGCCTTAAAAATTGACCTCGTAGTAAATGAAAACAAAACAAAATATATGGTAATGTCTTAATCTGAGGCCAGAAGAACCCCTAAAAACCTAAACATCAATGGGAAATGCTTCAATGGAGTGTCCTCTTTTAACTGCTTGGGAGCCCTAATAACAAATGATAACAGCATTGGAAAGGCTATAAGGGAAAGAATACAAGCAGGAAACAGAGCTTTTGTAAGAGCCATTGAGCGGAAAATACTACGCAAAATCTATGGGCCAATAAGGGAGTAAGAAGGCTGGAGAATACCCTACAATGCCGAATTGCAAGAGTTAATACAAGGCAGGGACATAGTAAAATTTGTGAAATCACAGCGAATACGATGGCTAGGACACTTGGAGAGAATGGCAGAGGATAGAATTCCAAAGAAAATGATGAAAGGTATGATCCATTCAGTTAGGCGAAAAGGGAGACCTAGAGGAAGATGGATCGACGAGGTAATAATGGATGTCACCAGTATGGGAGTCCGGGGGTGGAAAAGAGCAGCAAATAACCGAGAAGTGTGGAGGAAGATTGTTGAAGAAGCCAAGGCTCACCAAGGGCTGTAGCGCTACTGAAGAAGAAGGAAGTTTCTCAAAATGCAGTTACGATTCTCAAGAACGTAAAATTGACAAAAGTTATTATTTGTAACAAAGCGATAAACGACTGAGGATAGAACAGTGATACAATGTTCAATTTAAAGTTAATTTACTGGTAATAGTGAACTATAATGCGCAAGTTAGTTGAATGTTCACACTTCGACCATTATGACTGATACTCCTTATGTAACCTTTATTAAACACAATTAAAGTCTTGCGTTGTCGTAGTTGCGTCTTCGGAAATGTGGCAGACAATGATCTCCCCAGCCTTCTTAAAGTGTCTGATAAATTAATGTAAGTCATCCAACATGAAGTTCTCCAGAGCCCTCGTTCCAGCGGCTACCATGATTCACACAACTTCACAGCGTCATTAGGTCGGGAAAGTCTTGCGTCCGTGACTTGATGGTTTCACAGACGACTTAATAGCTTGTGAGTGAAAGCCACACCACTTTTATAACTGTTCAATGTACTTTTACCTCCAAAACAGCTTTAGATCCGAGGCCAATCGTCATACCCAATTGCTTGATTTTGGCTATAATATTTTTACTTTTAATAAAGTCATCATTTAAGCCGTTGGAGTACTGCAGTCATTTACAGTTAAAGAAATAATAGTTACAGCTTTTACTTTTTTCAAAGTAATGTACACATAAAAGTAAGCCATTTTATAAATTACAATGATATCTCTATCTCTAACATACATATATGATTTCGGGATTAATCGATCGATTGGTTACATCGAAAACAATTTTGAAAAATTCATTATTTTATGTGTTTGAGTTTAGTTATTCCGGTACAGCGTATGACGGTGTAATATGAAACCTATATGTTTATGGCTGTAATATTTTCAGTGAAGATCATTAGATGAGATTGACGAAGTTTTGTGCAGTGCTTTGTTGCCGGAAAAATATGTCAGAGGAAGTTATATTCTAAAACTACCAAAATTTTGCTAACATATCTTTCGATATCGAGTCATTAAATTACGCGTGAAGCTAAAACTGATGTTACCGAGGAGATGCAAATAGTCTTATATTTAAAAGCATTTATCTATACTCCTACATAAAGACAAGTTGTGGTTTAACGTTGTTACCAATAATCTCGAAAAGTTCTTGACCAGAGTATTTCAAACTTTTAGACAAAAGTATAAAAAACGTTAGGGCAGACATAGGAACACATTTTAATCTATACGGTATATAAATAAACTATATAAAAGGAAAAAGATTTTAGCAAAAATCTTGGAAAGTTCTTGATCGACCTACATCAAAATTCTACACTTTCGGACGGTCATGAAAATGCTGTTGGTAAATACCACTAAAAGTTCTTCACCGATTTTTTCCTATTTTTAAATTATAATCCAATAAACTTTCAGACAGAGGTGGGCTATACACTTTTTAAATACATATGGTATATAAATATATATGTAACACAAAAAGAGGAAACGTTGCTACCAAAATTCTCGAAAAGCTCTTGACCAATTTAGCTGAAATTTTTACATGCTCCTCTAATAAATAATCGGTAGACATGAGCTGTATATTTGTTAAATATATGTAATATATAAACATATATAACACAGAAGAAGAGAACGTTAGTTAGCAAAAATCTCGAAAAGTTCTTGATCATGAAAGTAAGCCATTTTATAAATTACATTAAAATTACATTTATTACATAAATTGAACTCATTCTGAGTTCTTGACCAATTTAATTCAAATGTTTACACGATACTCTAATAAACGTTTGCGTGGACATGGACTACATATTTTTAATATACTGTATGTGGTATGCAAATGTATATGTATTACATAAAGGGGAACGTTGTTAGCAGAAAACTCAAAAACGTGTTGACATTTTTACTTCGAACTGTTACACGATACTCTATTAGCATTCAGACGGAAATAGGCTACGTATTTTTTAATCATCAATGCATAGATTTTCCGTTACAACCGACTGTGAGAAATAAAATGCTACGCTGTGAAAATGTGCAGTTTCGTTTTCCTTCTCCCGGTCAGTTTTAACTGACATTTAAACCATTTTTCCTACATATATTCTTTCCTCTTATATAAAATTTTAATGAAAAATTGAATACACAACAGTGTGTTGTTCCGTTTTCTTCGCCGCATTCAGTTTTATGAGGAAAGAGGAATTTTGTATTTATGGGTTATGGACTTATAATTACACTACTGGCCAATACAATTGCTACACCAAGAAGAAATGCAGATGATAAACAGGTATTCATTGGACAAATATATTATACTACAACTGACATTACATTTTCACACAATTTAGGTGCATAGATCCAGAGAAATCACTACCCAGAACAACCACCTCTGGCCGTAATAACGGCCTTGATACGCCTGGGCATTGAGTCAAACAGAGCTTGGATGGCGTGTACAGGTACAGCTGCCCATGCAGCTTCAACACGATACCACAGTTCATCAAGAGTAGTGACTAGCGTATTGTGACGAGCCAGTTGCTCGGCCACCATTGACCAGACGTTTTGAGTTGGTGACAGATCTGAAGAATGTGCTGGCCAGGGCAGCAATCGAACATTTTCTGTATCCAGAAAGGACCATACAGGACCTGCAACATGCGGTCGTGCAGTATCCTGCTGAAATGTAGGGTTTCGCAGGGATCGAATGAAGGGCAGAGCCACGGGTCGTAACACATCTGAAATGTAACGTCCACTGTTCAAAGTGCCGTCAATGCGAACAACAGGTGACCCAGACGTGTAACCAATGACACCCCATACCATCACGCCGGGTGATACGCCAGTATGGCGATGACGAATATACGCTTCCAATGTGCGTTCACCGCGATGTCGCCAAACACGGATGCGACCATCATGATGCTGTAAACAGAACGTGGATACATCCGAAAAAATGACGTTTTGCCATTCGTGCACCCAGGTTCGTAGTTGAGTACACCATCGCAGGCGCTCCTGTCTGTGATGCAGCGTCAAGGGTAACCGCAGCCATGGTCTCAGAGCTGATAATCCATGTTGCTGCAAACGTCGTCGAACTGTTCGTGCAGATGGTTGTTGTCTTGCAAAAGCCCCCTTCTGTTGACTCAGGGATCGAGACGTGGCTGCACGATCCGTTACAGCCATGCGAATAAGATGCCTGTCATCTCAACTGCTAGTGATACGAGTCCGTTGGGGTCCAGCATGGCGTTCCGTATTAACCTCCTGAACTCACCGATTCCATAATCTGCTAACAGTCATTGGATCTCGACCAACGCGAGCAGCAATGTCGCGATACGATAAACCGCAATCGCGATAGGTTACAATCCGACCTTTATCAATGTCGGAAACGTGATGGTACACATTTCTCCTCCTTACACGAGGTATCAGAACAACGTTTCACCAGGCAACGCCGGTCAACTGCTGTTCGTGTATGAGAAATCGTTTGGAATCTTTCCTCATGTCAGCACATTGTAGGTGTCACCACTGGCGCCAACCTTGTGCGAATGCTCTGTAAAGATAATCATTTGCATATCACAGCATCTTCTTTCTGTCGGTTAAATTTTGCGTCTGTAGCACGTCGTCTTCGTGGTGTAGCAATTTTAATGGCCAGTAGTGCAGAATACTACTATGGAGTCGAGTCATCCGAAACTTTGCAGTCGTTTCCGTTCATTGATCAAAACTGTGAGAAACACTGTCATTGAACATACTGTCGTCATAGATACAGCAGTTGGAGAGGTCTCCCCTGTACCCATTATATTAATGATCGCAACTTATTTATCCATTCATTTTAAGTGAATTCACTTCTAAATCGAGGTTTCATTTACAATAACAATAAACAAGGCTCAGGGTCAGAGATAGATAGGGGAAGACAAGATGGACAGAGAGGGGGAGCGGGAGAAAATGGACTGAGAGAGGGGAAGGAGGTGACGAGAGTGGGGAGAAGGAGATTGGGACGCATATACAATTCCTATACATCTTTATCAACTGTGAAGCATTGACGGATTCTCTAATTTGCTTACAAATGTTACGATCACGAACACTTAGGGTGTTCAATGACATCAAACACATACACAAAAATGAAATAAAGCAAAAGGGTGAATTCAGGATCAACTACTGAAAGTAAAGGCTCTACTGAATCACAATAATTTTATTATAACCTTCCCATCAATGCTGAATAAAACACAATGAACAATTTACAAATTATCCTCCTGACTGGCTTTCTCAGTGAACTGTGTTAAAATTGGTCCAAAACGCCATCTCTTATAACTTGGCTGACCGACTGACATCGACACAAAACGTAAAATACGAAGAACCACTACACACCAAAGCACCGTGAAACCTCTGTGGAAACAGAAATTGCACGTGATCCAACTATTTAACGTTACTCCTAACACAGGCCGAAGCGGGAGCGATCTCACGGTAATGTTCCTGTTGCAGCGGCGGTCTCCGATGGCGACGGCGCTGCTGTGCGGTTGGCGTGTGGCGTCTCGGAAAGTACACTCCTACTACTCGGACAACAGACCGCTAGCCATAAACTTCTCTATTTGCAACGATCTTCCCGGCAGCAAAGAGCTAGCGCGGCTAACGTCCATTCAGAACGAAAGACCAAGACGGGAGACGACTTGGCTAACGTCCTCTCAGTACGAGAGCCCAGAACGGAAGACCTCCACCGAGAGTCCAGCAAGATCGCTCTTCACCTTCGTTTTCTCAGCTCAGCTTTTACCGAGCGAATCAAGTCACTAGAAGCTCTCAAAATATCCAGTTTGCCAGTGCCGACCAATGTACGGCCTGGGAATAGAACTCTTTTCCACATTTCTTTTATTTCTACAAAATTTCACAAGCAAATTCCGCCCTACCGGCTCGGAAGAACCACAGCTGTGGGCAAGATCACGTTTACTGGAAGTTTTCCCCAAAGAGAGCACTCGAGAGTTTCCCGGCAAGATTCCCCGTCATAGCGAACACAGATTCTTGCATTGAAAGTTTGTTATTCGGAACTCCTGGCCTGCCCCACTTGAGTTACTCGAAGGCGTAAAATAAGTGGGACATAGGCGAGAGCACGCACAGGAAAGCCCGTCCAGCTATCCACTGCTCTGTTTTGGTAAACACTTGAACACCTGCAGCCGCACGTCCTTCATAGGTTGGCGACCGCTGTGGCCTCTCTAAACGGATTACAGAAATCCCCCAGTTCACCATTCATACCGTTAGGCTGTGGCCTTCGGCGGCTAGGCGGAGACGAAATCCGAGCTCTGTCTCGCGTACTGTCTTTCCGCAAAATCTTATAATTTCAAAATCGCGGAATTCTCGCGTGCCGATGCGTTTCCACATACACTCCTGGAAATTGAAATAAGAACACCGTGAATTCATTGTCCCAGGAAAGGGAAACTTTATTGACACATTCCTGGGGTCAGATACATCACATGATCACACTGACAGAACCACAGGCACATAGACACAGGCAACAGAGCATGCACAATGTCGGCACAAGTACAGTGTATATCCACCTTTCGCAGCAATGCAGGCTGCTATTCTCCCATGGAGACGATCGTAGAGATGCTGGATGTAGTCCTGTGGAACGGCTTGCCATGCCATTTCCACCTGGCGCCTCAGTTGGACCAGCGTTCGTGCTGGACGTGCAGACCGCGTGAGACGACGCTTCATCCAGTCCCAAACATGCTCAATGGGGGACAGATCCGGAGATCTTGCTGGCCAGGGTAGTTGACTTACACCTTCTAGAGCACGTTGGGTGGCACGGGATACATGCGGACGTGCACTGTCCTGTTGGAACAGCAAGTTCCCTTGCCGGTCTAGGAATGGTAGAACGATGGGTTCAATGACGGTTTGGATGTACCGTGCACTATTCAGTGTCCCCTCGACGATCACCAGTGGTGTACGGCCAGTGTAGGAGATCGCTCCCCACACCATGATGCCGGGTGTTGGCCCTGTGTGCCTCGGTCGTATGCAGTCCTGATTGTGGCGCTCACCTGCACGGCGCCAAACACGCATACGACCATCATTGGCACCAAGGCAGAAGCGACTCTCATCGCTGAAGACGACACGTCTCCATTCGTCCCTCCATTCACGCCTGTCGCGACACCACTGGAGGCGGGCTGCACGATGTTGGGGCGTGAGCGGAAGACGGCCTAACGGTGTGCGGGACCGTAGCCCAGCTTCATGGAGACGGTTGCGAATGGTCCTCGCCGATACCCCAGGAGCAACAGTGTCCCTGATTTGCTGGGAAGTGGCGGTGCGGTCCCCTACGGCACTGCGTAGGATCCTACGGTCTTGGCGTGCATCCGTGCGTCGCTGCGGTCCGGTCCCAGGTCGACGGGCACGTGCACCTTCCGCCGACCACTGGCGACAACATCGATGTACTGTGGAGACCTCACGCCCCACGTGTTGAGCAATTCGGCGGTACGTCCACCCGGCCTCCCGCATGCCCACTATACGCCCTCGCTCAAAGTCCGTCAACTGCACATACGGTTCATGTCCACGCTATCGCGGCATGCTACCAGTGTTAAAGACTGCGATGGAGCTCCGTATGCCACGGCAAACTGGCTGATACTGACGGCGGCGGTGCACAAATGCTGCGCAGCTAGCGCCATTCGACAGCCAACACCGCGGTTCCTGGTGTGTCCGCTGTGCCGTGCGTGTGATCATTGCTTGTACAGCCCTCTCGCAGTGTCCGGAGCAAGTATGGTGGGTCTGACACACCGGTGTCAATGTGTTCTTTTTTCCATTTCCAGGAGTGTAGATTTCCTACACCGTAATTTTGAGTACTACTCCAACAAAACCTGAAGTGTCAGGTTAAATGGACTCATGGAACGTGCAAGGCCGTTGCCACCTTACAATTGATGAAAGTCAGCGTATATTTACCTCACTAAAGTACGTTCAGAAGGTCATTAAATATTAAATACGTTGTTTTTCTTTCTTCTTTTCCTTTTCATGATACGATCTCCTACCTTCTTTTTACATAAGCATCAATATTGGTAACAACTTCCCCACTGATGAAGTGTGAAGAAATGTTTGGACCCTTCTCTTGAAACAGAATAATTTTAAGGCAAACGACCACACAAAACTATGTAGTAAACATTGTCACGTAAGTGCTTTCACACTTAGGCGTTAAGTGTCGCATAAATACTTAACTACATGCCACATCATAATTTTACTTCAGAGAGCGGACACACAGTGTAGCAACCAGCCAGGGCAACCGAGCGCGGTAACGCGCTGCTCCCTGGACTCGGGTAGGCGCGCTGGCCCCGGATCGAATCCGCCCGGCGGATTAACGACGAGGGCCGGTGTGCCGGCCAGCCTGGATGTGGTTTCTAGGCGGTTATCCACATCCCGCTAGGTGAATACCGAGCTGGTCCCCATGCTCCGCCTCAGTTACACGTGTCGCAGACATTTGAAACACATCCACACTATTTCACGATTTACACTAGACGCAGACAGTTGGAGTACACTCATTCCGTCCTGCGGGGTACGGGGTGGCGGCAGGAAGGGCATCTGGCCATCCCTAACACTAACATTGCCAAATCCGTTGTAACCACGCCAACCCTGAGATCGCTGCTGGACTATGGCATAAGCGAAAGAAAGAGCTGACACACAGTATGATACTGGACCCTTCTTTCAGATCCGGACTTTTGAGTGACACTGCTTAAATTAGAAGTGCATATTCCTGCTGATTGTCAGGTTTTACCTTGTAAATTATCACGTATTATTAATTCTCATATGAAATACAGAACTGACTTTACGTAAAAAAGACGAGTGCATATAACTAGATCCCCATTCTGGAAAGGAACATGATGATTTTCCATATTATGTAATGAGTGGTTGAGTCACCATTTTTATTGTGTTATTATTGGTATTCATCTTTATTTGGTACATGTGTCAGAATGTTTTTGTATTATCTATTATAGCTATGATTTTATTATTCCATTCCATTATCAATCGACAGTCTAGAAAGAAAAAAAACTAATAGAAATAGGACCAGAACTGATAGCCTCCGTAAAGGAAGGAATTTAAACAATTTATTGGCTGGGTACATTTTATAACTCTACTTAATAGCTAAAAAATCTTGTTTCGTCTCGTAGCGACGGTACGCTCTCATTGGTCCGTCATATGATAGACATCGTTATTAAAGGGTTAAACAAAAGCAAAGAAGGTCAGTAGCAATTTTTATCTCCCTACAATGGAGTGAATTTTCCGGTTAATAAAAGCGGCACTAGAATTCTAAAATCAACTAAAGGTTAAGCAGGACAAAAAGGTTGGCATGCAGAAACAAAAATCAGTACTGCTCAGGCCTGTGTCTATAGCATTTATAATACACGTTTTAGAATAGGTTCTGCATTTTTTCTTAATGATATTTCAGTTCGTTGGCTGAATGAAGTAGAATTCACAAAATATAAATACCTGTGTGATAGACAAAAGTGGTCCTCAGTTCTGAGAAAGTCTTAAAAATACACCGCCTGACAAAAAAAGTTAAGTACTCAGAAGAGGAGGCGAAAACGAAACGAAATTTCATGAGTTGAGGGGGTATGTGATGCTATTTCAGAGATTACAACATTGCCCCAAATTTACAAAGAACATGGGTGTATGAGACCACTTACCGGTATGACGTTACGCTCCACTCTGGTCTCTGGTCTACATAAAGACATTGCACCCTCCCTTGGGGCAAGCTGGTTCACAAATACCGTAACTGATCCTTGGTATTGTGAATACTGGCACTCGGACGAAGTTGAAATTCGAACAAGTCCCGGACACAATCTAGATCTGAGGATCTGGGAGAACCTCAAAATCACGCAGACAGTTCATAAAGACGTAAGCTATGTGTGGTCGAGCCTTGTCATGTTGAAAAATGCACCACGATCTTATTGCATTAGGGGTAACATATGAGGACACTCGATGCCCTTGACGTACAATTGTGCCATTAAAGCTCCCCCAATCACAATCATCCGTGACGTGAAGTCAGACGCTGTAGTTCCCCACACCATGACGCTAGAAGTAACAGCCCTGGCCCCTCTAAGACTGTTGTGTCCCAAGCGTCTCTCTCTACCGATGAGTCCACTCAAAAATGGCTCTGAGCACTATGGGACTTAACATCTTAGGTCATCAGTCCCCTAGAACTTAGAACTACTTAAACCTAACTAACCTAAGGACAGCACACAACACCCAGTCCTCACGAGGCAGAGAAAATCCCTGACCCGGCCGGGAATCGAACCCGGGAACCCGGGCGCGGGAAGCGTGAACGCTACCGCACGACCACGAGCTGCGGACGATGAGTCCACTCCTCCGTGTCTTCGAGCAGGACACGGAGTATCGCTAGTGGACTAGGCCAATCACGCGGACTAAGTGGATCAACGTGCTCGGTTTTATAGCTCGCGGTCTGCGAGTCAGCAGCAGTTCTTGTCGGGCAGCCAGAATTCATCTAGACTACATGAGCTACGCAGTACGGCGTTCGCGCTTAGCAACAGTCTGAAGGGAGCGGAATCTGCTGCCAACAGTAAACAACCCACGAAGATAGGAACCACTGAAGTCCCTAGTATAGCAACGTTTGTAATGGACTTAGTCTCGGGATGGGTGTTTACTCCTGAAGTGTATGTTTTGTTGTAGGACTTAGTCCTCAGCCTGGACAGTCCCATATTTGTTTCTAATCTGAACTGGATATTATGGTTTATGTCCGTGTGTAACGCCGGAAATGCATATCCTCCTATTTCCATCTATTGCACTGCAAATTTTTTTCCTTATTTTGTTACCTGAAGATATAACATTTCTGTCTCTTTATGTAATTGTTTTACTGTTTGTATATATATATTTATGCATTTATGTTGGTTTGTTTTGTGAATATTATTTATATTTATACGCTGGGTCTGGCCTAGGGAAAACTATGCTATCGAACGAATACATCGATAGGTCGTGTGGAGAACCAAAGTGTTTAGGGTCTTTGGTAGTGTTAACTCAGGCGGGTGGAGCGCGGGCAGAGCAGAGAGAGTCTGGCTGGGGTGGTGCAGTGGAGCAGGTGTGTTGTGTGAAGCTCCCGCGAGTTGCCGCGCTTTCGGGGTTTGGCAGCATGTAATTGCGCTCGACTTGCGATGATAGTTTCTGACACGGTGTCGCGGTCAGGAAGCATTAGCTGGCTCACATCAAGAGCCCGTTTCGTCTGGTGATCGTGTCGAGGAGAAGGAGCGCCAACATCCAGCTCCTGCAACAGCGATGGCCGACAATGAGTGACTGTCGCCACCTCCTCGATCGACGGCTTCAAACCTTCAATCAACCAACAAGGAAGACTGGAAGCACGTAAAGTTTTAGAACTGTATGGCAGACCTCAGCTTTTCAAGCTTTTAAAATTGTTGCATCACAAAATTACAGCAACTTAGCATGAACCTTTGTTGCTCATTGTCCCAATTGCATTACCAAGCAGGGTCCCTTCCTTTTCCGGAATGAACCCGAGTGTCGTTGAAATTCAAATGCCAGCATCATTCGATTTCACTGCTTTAATTTCAAAGTTCAGTTAAGGTATTCATAGCTGGCTACAATATTTAGATTACACAAGCACAAATTAAGAGTGCGAATTTTGTTACCGTATTTTAGCTTACCTGTGACTGCAGCTCAGCTTGGTACGTACTAAATGTTACTATTATTAATTCTTCAGAATCATTTAATTCAAGTTCAAAGTTAAATTTCTTATTTCTAAATTGCGTAGATTCAAGTAGCTTTTGAAATGATTGTTGAGGTAGTCCAAGACTAACCGTATATTACTGAATTTCGATGTGCTTCAGAAAGAAAGCTCACTATTAACTTCAGTCACTAAATTAACTTTCGATTTTCCGGTTTTATTAATTCTTTTGCTAAATTAAGTCAGAGTGTAGCGAAATTTATTACTTCTGACAAACTTTCAGTTTTCACACTACACGTGTCAACCTTCAGTTGCCACGCTTCTAGTGCTAATTATATGTGTAATAACCTTTCTTTTTCAGTTACTATAGTAATTGTCCTTAGGGACTGGCGACCGTAATTTCCCCCAAATCTCAAATATCTAATTACCGCTCGTTAATTGTTAACGTAACGGCCGCACATTTACTTTCTTGATTAACTTTACCCCTTTTCAAAATTAATTTCCACCAGCTTCATTTGAATTTTTCCTATGATTTAGATGTAACCCTTTCCTCCCTCTTTACCGACAAATTAACTTCGGTGACGATTGCTTTTCCCAAATTTCCATTAGGTACAAGCGGTTTAATTGTTCACTGTCATTAAGGTTGATAAGTGTGGGGGAGGTTACACGTGTTGCAATAAACATGTGTGTAGGCTCTAGTAGTTGACTCTGAATGTAAATAAATGTAACATATTGCACATACATAGCAAAAGGAAGCCACGACTGAACAACTACACTACTAATGAAAAACTGCTGGAAACGGTATCTACCGTAAAATATCTAGGTGTAATTATCCAAAGAGACCCTAAGTGAAACGACCAAAGGAAGCAAACAGGAGGAAAATCAGCTGCCAAACTGAGATTCATAGAAAGAATCTTAAGGAAATGTAACTCATCCAGGAAGGAAGTGGCTTACAAAGCCCTTGTTCGACCGATTAATAAGTACTGTTCGTTAATATGGGAACCTTAGGACTGATAGAATAAATAGAGAAATTCTAACGAAGGTGGCCTCATTTCCTCATGGTGTCGTTTAGTTGGCACGAAAGCCTTACCGTTATGTTCAACAAACCCCATTGGCAGTCGTTACAGGAGGGCCGTTGTGTATCACGGAGAGTTTTAATACTGAAATCTCTAGAGAGCACTTTCCAGTGTCGGACAGCATACCACTTCATCTACATCTACTTAGATACTCCGCAAGCTATCGTACGGTGCGTGGCGGAAGGTACCTTGTATCATTATTAGTCATTTCCTTTCCTGGTCCACTTCCAAACAGAGCAAATGAAAGACGACTGTCTATATGCCTCCATATGAGCCCTAATTTCACGTACCTTATCTTCATGGTCCTTACTTGCAATATATGTTGCACTCCGTCTTCAGGCCACAAGCGGTCCATCGGGACCATCCGACCGCCGTGTCATCCTCAGCTGAGGATGCGGATAGGAGGAGCGAGTAGTCAGCACACCGCAACTATTCGGTCGAGTAGCTCCTCAATTGGCATCACGAGGCTGAGTGCACCCCGAAAAATGGCAACAGCGCATGGCGGCCCGGATGGTCACCCATCCAAGGGCCGACTACGCCCGACAGCGCTTAACTTCTGTGATCTGACGGGAACCGGTGTTTCCACTGCAGCAAGGCCGTTGCCTGCAATGTATGTTGGCGGCAATAGAATCGTTTATCAGTCAGCTTCAGATGCTGGTTCTCCAAATTTTCTCGTTACTGTTTCTCGAAAACAACGTCGCCTTCCCTCCAGGAATATCAATTTGAGTCCCCAAAGCATCTCCGTAACACTTACGTGTTCGATGAACCTACCGGTAACGAATCTATCAGCCTTACTCTGACGGTGGCTGTGCGGTTCTAGGTGCTCCAGTCCGGAGCCGCGCTGCTGCTACGGTCGCAGGTTCGAATCCTGCTTCGGGCATGGGTGTGTGTGATGTCCTTAGGTTAGTTAGGTTTAAGTAGTTCTAAGTTCTAGGGGACGGATGACCTCAGACGTTGAGTCCCATAGTGCTCAGAGCCATTTGAACCATTTGAACCTTGCTCTGAATTCCTTCGATGTTTTCCTTCAGTACGACCTGGTACACATCCCAAACACTCGAGCAGTACTCAAGAATAGGTCGCACCAGCATCCTTTATGCGGTGAACCACTCTTTCCTAAAATTCTCCCAATAAACCGAAGTCGATCATTCGCCTTCCCTACCACAGTTCTCAACTGCTCGTTCCATTTCATATCGCTTTGCAACGTTACTCCCAGATATGTAAACGAATTTATTATGTCAAGCAGGACGCTAGTATTACTGTATACGAACATTACAGGTTTGGTTTCCTTGCCATTCAACACACCAACTGCAAATTTTGTCTAAGTCGTCTTGTATCTTCTACAGTCACTCAACTTTGGCACCTTACCATACACCCCAGCATCATCAGCAAACAACCACAGATTGCTGCTCACTCTGTTCGCTAAATCATTTATGTACGATGGTTGTCCAGGAAGTAAAATCTCATCGGTCGCGAAGTGGAAACCACAGTGAAAACCAGAAACGTTTTATTTGCAACAGTTAGTACACCTTCCGCCTACTTCTCTACATAGTCACCGCTCCAACTTCGAGTTTTGTCGTACTGTTCTATCAACTTTCCAATATCCTCGTCATAGAAAGCAGCCGCCTGTGCTTTCAGCCAGTTATCTGCACTGGTCTGCAGCTCGTTGTCAGTGGAAAAATTTTGTCTTCATAGCCAGCGGTTCTTGTGAGCAGAGATGAGACTCAGTGGGAGCCAATTACGGACTGTATTGTGGGTGATCAAACACTTCTCATCGGAAACGCTGCAGGAGCGTCTTCATTGCCCCTGCAGTGTGCGGCAGAGAATTGGCATGAAGAATGAACTGCTCGACAGTTGTGTTGTGTGGGCTGCGTGACACAGGCGAAATCTCTAACCAGGCCCTCATACATGGCGGGAGACGCTATTCCCTACGCATATTCACGTGCTCAATGTTCACTCAAAACTGAAAAGAGCGACGCGACACGATCGACGGCCATACTAGAGATACTGCAAAACACATCAGTGCAAAGCTTTACCGGATGTTCCCAGTGGTTTCGTTTCGCGACCGATCACAACTTACTTTCTGGACAACCCTCGTATATAGAGAACAGCGGCGCTCCCATCACACTTCTTTGGGGCGCTCCTGACGATACCCTTGTCTCTGATGAACACTCGCCGTCGAGGACAACATACTGGGTTCTATTACTTAAGAAATCTTCGAACCACTCACATATCTGTGAACTTATTTCATATGCTCGTTTCTTCGTTACCAGACTGCAATGACGCACCGTGTCAAACGCTTTACGGAAATCTAGAAATATGGAATCTGCCTGTTGCCCTTCATACATAGTTCGCAGTATACCATGTGAGAAAAGGGTAAGCTGAGTTTCACAAGAGCGATGCTTTCTAAAACCATGCTGAATCGTGGACATAAGCTTCTCAGTCCCAAGAAAGTTTAATATATTCGAACTGAGAATATGTTCAAGAATTCTGTAGCAAACCGAAGTTAGGGAGATTGATCTGTAATTTTGCGGGTCAGTTCTTTTACCCTAATTATGTACTAGAGTCACCTGCGCGTTTTTCCAGTCGCTTGGGACTTCGTGCTGGGCGAGAGATTCGTGATGAACGTAGGCTAGGTTAGGGGCCAATTCCGTAGAGTGCTCTTTGTACACTCATAATAAAAAGCTTTGCATCACCACGGATCCGAGAGTTCCGGAACCTGTAGAGACAACTGGAATAGAGTAAACATAAACATCATTTCCGCGCTTTTTATTGCTCATGAAAACCACACATTGCATGTTGTACCACCATACAGCCACACTTTCAGAGGTGGTGGTCCAGGTTGTTGTACACACCGGTACCTATCATACTCAGTAGCACATCCTCTTGCGTTGATGGATGCCTGTATTCGTCGTGGCATATTATCCACAAGTTCATCAAGGCACTGTTGGCCCGAATTGTCCCACTCCTCAACGGTGATTCGGCGTAGATCCCTCAGAGTGGTTGATGGGTCACATCGTCCATAACAGCCATTTTCAATCTATTTCAGGCATGTTCGAAAGGATTCATGTCTTGAGAACGTGCTGGCCACTCTAGTCGAGTGATGTCGTTATCCTGAAGGAAGTCATTCACAAAGTGTGCACGATGGGGGCGCGAATTGTCGTCCATGAAGACGAATGCCTCGCCAATATGCTGCCGATATGGTTGCACTGTCGGTCGGAGGATGGCATACACGTATCGTACAACCGTTACTACGCCTTCCATGACCACCAGCAGTGTACGTCGGTCCCACATAACGACACCGCAAAACAGCAGGAAACCTCCACCTTGTTGCACTCGCTGGGCAGTGTGTCTAAGGCGTTCATCCTGACCGGGTTGCCTCCAAACACGTCTCCGACGATTGTCTGGTTGAAGGCATATGCGACATCCATCGGTGAAGAGAACGTGATGCCAATCCTGAGCGGCCCATTCGACATGTTGTTGGGCCAATCTGTACCGCGCTGCATGATGTCGTGGTTGCAAAGATGGACTTCGCCATGGACGTCGGGAGTGAAGTTACGCATCATGCAACCTATTGTGCACAATTTGTGTCGTAACACGACGTCCTGTGGCTGCACGAAAAGCACTATTCAACACGATGGCGTTGCTATCCGATTTCCTCCGAGCCATAATCCGTAGGTAGCGGTCATCAACTGCAGTAGTAGCCCTTGGGCGGCCGTAGCGAGGCATGTCATCGACAGTTTCTGTCTCTCTGTATCTCCTCAATGTCCGAACAACATCGCTCTGGTTCACTTCGAGGCGCCTGGACACTTCCCTTTTTGAGATCCCTTCGTGGCACAAAATAACAACGCGGACGCGATATAACCGCGGTATTGACCTTCTAGGCATGATTGATCTACAGACTACACGAGCCGTGTACCTCCTTCCTGGTGGAATGACTGGAACTGATCGGCTGTCGGATCCCCTCCGTCTAATAGGCGCTGCTCATGCATGGTTGTTTACATCTTTGGGCGGGTTTAGTGAAATCTCTGAACACTCAAAGGGACTGTGTGTGTGATACAATATTCACAGTCAACGTCTATCTTCAGGAGTTCTGGGAACCAGAGTGATGCAAAACATTTTTTGATATGAGTAAAATCGAATTGGGGTTCCATCCGGACTTGGCGATTTATTTGCTTTCAAATCTTTCAGTTGTTTCTCTACGCCTGGGGTGCTTATTACAATGTCGTCCATATGGGAGTCTGCCCGATGTTCAAATGACGGCATGTTTGTGCGACATCTACATCTACATCTACATCCATACTCCGCAAGCCACCTGACGGTGTGTGGCGGAGGGTACCTTCAGTACCTCTATCGGTTCTCCCTTCTATTCCAGTCTCGTATTGTTCGTGGAAAGAAGGATTGTCGGTATGCCTCTGTGTGGGCTCTAATCTCTCTGATTTTATCCTCATGGTCTCTTCGCGAGATATACGTAGGAGGGAGCAATATACTGCTTGACTCTTCGGCGAAGGTATGTTCTCGAAACTTTGACAAAAGCCCGTACCGAGCTACTGAGCGTCTCTCCTGCAGAGTCTTCCACTGGAGTTTATCTATCATCTCCGTATCGCTTTCGCGATTACTAAATGATCCTGTAACGAAGCGCGCTGCTCTCCGTTGGATCTTCTCTATGTCTTGTATCAACCCTATCTGGTACGGATCCCACACTGCTGAGCAGTATTCAAGCAGTGGGCGAACAAGCGTACTGTAACCTACTTCCTTTGTTTTCGGATTGCATTTCCTTAGGATTCTTCCAATGAATCTCAGTCTGGCATCTGCTTTACCGACAATCAACATTATATGATCATTCCATTTTAAATCACTCCTAATGCGTACTCCCAGATAATTTATGGTATTAACTGCTTCCAGTTGCTGACCTGCTATTTTGTAGCTAAATGATAAAGGATCTATCTTTCTGTGTATTCGCAGCACATTACACTTGTCTACATTGAGATTCGGTTGCCATTCCCTGCACCATGCGTCAATTCGCTGCAGATCCTCCTCCATTTCAGTACAATTTTCCATTGTTACAACCTCTCGATACACCACAGCATCATCTGCAAAAAGCCTCAGTGAACTTCCGATGTCATCCACCAGGTCATTTATGTATATTGTGAATAGCAACGGTCCTATGACACTCCCCTGCGGCACACCTGAAATTACTCTTACTTCGGAAGACTTCTCTCCATTGAGAATAACATGCTGCGTCCTGTTATCTAGCAACTCCTCAATCCAATCACACAATTGGTCTGATAGTCCATATGCTCTTACTTTGTTCAATAAACGACTGTGGGGAACTGTATCGAACGCCTTGCGGAAGTCAAGAAACACGGCATCTACCTGGGAACCCGTGTCTATGGCCCTCTGAGTCTCGCGGACGAATAGCGCGAGCTGGGTATCACATGACCGTCTTTTTCGAAACCCATGCTGATTCCTACAGAGTAGATTTCTAGTCTCCAGAAAAGTCATTATACTCGAACACAATACGTGTTCCAAAATTCTACAACTGATCGACGTTAGAGATATAGGTCTATAGTTCTGCACATCTGTTCGACGTCCCTTCTTGAAAACGGGGATGACCTGTGCCCTTTTCCAATCCTTTGGAACGCTACGCTCTTCTAGAGACCTACGGTACACCGCTGCAAGAAGGGGGGCAAGTTCCTTCGCGTACTCTGTGTAAAATTGAACTGGTATCCCATCAGGTCCAGAGGCCTTTCCTCTTTTGAGCGATTTTAATTGTTTCTCTATCCCTCTGTTGTCTATTTCGATATCTACCATTTTGTCATCTGTGCGACAATCTAGAGAAGGAACTACAGTGCAATCTTCCTCTGTGAAACAACTTTGGAAAAAGACATTTAGTATTTCGGCCTTTAGTCTGTCATCCTCTGTTTCAGTACCATTTTGGTCACAGAGTGTCTGGACATTTTGTTTTGATCCACCTACCGCTTTGACATAAGACCAAAATTTCTTAGGATTTTCTGCCAAGTCAGTACATAGAACTTTACTTTCGAATTCATTGAACGCCTCTCGCATAGCTCTCTTCACACTACATTTCGCTTCGCGTAATTTTTGTTTGTCTGCAAGGCTTTGGCTATGTTTATGTTTGCTGTGAAGTTCCCTTTGCTTCCGCAGCAGTTTTCTAACTCGGTTGTTGAACCACGGTGGCTCTTTTCCATCTCTTACGATCTTGCTTGGCACATACTCATCTAACGCATATTGTACGATGGTTTTGAACTTTGTCCACTGATCCTCAACACTATCAGTACTTGAGACAAAACTTTTGTGTTGAGCCAACAGGTACTCTGAAATCTGCTTTTTGTCACTTTTTCTAAACAGAAAAATCTTCCTACCCTTTTTAATATTCCTATTTACGGCTGAAATCATCGATGCCGTAACCGCTTTATGATCACTGATTCCCTGTTCTGCGTTAACTTTTTCAAATAGTTCGGGTCTGTTTGTCACCAGAAGGTCTAATATGTTATCGCCACGAGTCGGTTCTCTGTTTAACTGCTCAAGGTAGTTTTCAGATAAAGCACTTAAAAAAATTTCACTGGATTCTTTGTCCCTGCCACCCGTTATGAACGTCTGAGTCTCCCAGTCTATATCCGGCAAATTAAAATCTCCACCCAGAACTATAACATGGTGGGGAAATCTACTCGAAATATTTTCCAAATTATCCTTCAGGTGCTCAGCCACAACAGCTGCTGAGCCATGGGGCCTATAGAGACATCCAATTACCATGTCTGAGCCTGCTTTAACCGCGACCTTCACCCAAATCATTTCACATTTCGGATCTCCGTCAATTTCCTTCGATACTATTGCACTTCTTACCGCTATAAACACGCCTCCCCCTTCACTGTTCAGCCTGTCTCTGCGGTATACATTCCAATCTGAGTTCAGGATTTCGTTACTGTTTACGTCTGGTTTCAGACTCTCCGGTGTGAACGATTACTTCAACGTCAAATTTCGTCCGCCGCTCGTGGTCTCGCGGTAGCGTTCTCGCTTCCCGAGCACGGGGTTCCGGGTTCGATTCCCGGCGGGGTCAGGGATTTTCACCTGCCTCGAGATGGCTGGGTGTTTGTGTTGTCCTCATCATTTCATCATCATCCAGGAAAGTGGCGAAATTGGACTGAGCATAGATTGGGTAATTGTACGGGCGCTGATAACCACGCAGTTGAGCGCCCCACAAACCAAACATCATCATCATCATCAACGTCAAATTTCAAACTTCGGCTTTCGTTTTGCTATCTTCAAATGCCACACCAGACTGGTCTACAAGAGAACAAATGGAAGCCTTAGACCCACAGTAATGACCAGAAAGAGAAAATTCGAAAATTAGAGCCAATATAGAGGTTTTCTGACAATCATTCTTCCCACCTGCCCTTCGCGAATGAAACATGGTAGAAAGGCTCAGTTTGTGGTACCAGAAATGCTCTCCGCCAAACAGCATTAGGTGGTTTTCGGAATGTGATGTAGATGTGTTCAGTTACATTGTACTAACGATTTTGTGTAGCAGTGTTTCAGAACCCTGTAACCACAGAGGTGTCCGCCCACATATAGTGGCGAAATCTATTGAATATCAAACCACTGTACTTCAGAAACATTGAAAGAAAAGAATGCGACATCTCCAGGTCGCTGCCATTCTCGCCAACTATGGTAATCCTGAGTAGTGCTGCACCATTATTCAACGCTGAAAACTATGCAACGCCATTCATCAGCGGTCCATCTTCCCAGGCACGGCACCACTCCAAACGCAGTCGTTTGTGTTGTGGTGTTAACGGCAGTGTACTCATCGGACAGTAATTCCCTAGCCCGGCTGCTCTTTGTTTCCGGTATGAATGGTGTGAGATGACAGAATGGTGCACGGAGTCCACTCAATGTTGTCGGATCGCAGGCGCAGATGTAAAGAGGTTACGATGTGCTTGGTGCACAATACACTTGTGATGGTCAGACGTGGTCGACTGCAAACTTTACTGCCGTAACGTTTCCATGAAGTGCAACATCGCACCACTGTCACATTCGAATGTCCCACGAATCTGGATATTGCACGATTCGATCATCTGGTCAAATGGAGGCCCCCAATGAGGCCCCTTTCAAACTCTGTCAGTGCTAATAACGCTGTCTCATACGAGTACACGGGATCTACGTCTCCTTCTGAGTGATCGTTCAACCTATATACTCTACCATAACCAGTAATAACACTGTGCACGAACAATACTAAACACGCGGTACCCATACTACATATCATAGTGAACTGCAGCAATAATGATTTACATACCCAACCATAGTGAACGTAGTTACATTGGCATCCGATCATGTCTTGTGGTTGCTTCACTTTTTTGTCAGGTGGTGTATTTCACACCTATTTCTGAGAAATCGTCTGAAAAAAAGGTTACTATAGGGGATAGGCAAAATAATGTGAACACCTGTACTTACTTGGGAATGGTTTATTAATAAAGGACTGGACCCCTGTTTGCCCCCGTAATATAACTGCGATTCTTCATGGAATACTAGCATATAATGATTGTATAGTCTCCAGTGGAGTGTTGTGTCAGTCTTAGACTAGAACCTCTTTTAACCTCTGTAGTGACGAGGGAGGCAGAAATTTTGCTCCGGAGTCTGCGCACTATATCCTCCCACAAGGGTTCGATAATGCTCAAGTCCTGCTGGCCAGGGAAAACACTGCAGTTCTTAGAATGATCCTCATACCACGATTTTGGCTGTGTCAATGGGTGCATTATCGTCCTGAAATATGGCATCATTCTTAGGGAACACATTTGAATCATGGGCTGCACCTGATCACCTAAAATGTTCACAATCGTTGGCTGTAACAAGGTCTTTGAGAGTAATGATGGGACCAGCAGAATACCATGATATGGCTGCCCACACCATCACACTTCTTCCCCAGGCTTAACCGTTGGAATCAAGCAATCAGGATTGTAGGCTTCTTCTTGCGTTCTCCAGACGTAAACCCGGCCGAATGTTGGAAACAACGAAAACATTGACTCGTCAGACCATATGACATGTGTCCACTTACCAGCCGTCCAGGATTTATGCTCCTGACATCATGTTTTACTCTTCTTTGCATTGGTTGTCGTCGCTAATGGTTTCGGTATAGCAGCTCGTTCATGAATATTCGCTTTATGGAGTTCTCGGCGCATAGTGTCGATAGATACGGGGTCTCGAAGACGGCAATTGAGCTCTGCACTCATTCTAGCAGGTGTAGTTTTGGGTTTTTTTGACAAAATTTGTGCGCCCACTATCACCCGTATATTCTTTCTCAACTGTGTGCCATATGACGTACCGTCTAGCAGTGAAGAATAAATTCAATTAATAAAAGGTGATTCTCGACCCGTTAAACGCTTACACGTAAGAACTGTAAGTACGATGTTTCAGACTTTGTTACGTTTTTACCTGATCAAATGTAAAAACAAGGATGTGTTGTTATGTTGAAAAATAGGCAATGGATATTGAATAAGTGGTGTAAAGTTTGGCAAAAGTAAATGATATGTGATGTGGTTTACTAGGAAACTGACTAGTGCATGTAAACTAACTAGTTACCGAATAAAGTGGTGATAAGAAGTATTCTCGTAATTTATAGTAGAAAAGCACAGAGAACCTTTAAGTTTTGAGAAGCTGACAAAAGTCTATTTTGGTTGTAGTATTACAAGTGTAATACTAATACACTAGATCAATCAATTTTTAAAATCAATCCTGAAATAGCCGGCCGCCGTGGTAGAGGGGTTCTAGGCGCAGACCCGCGCTGCTGCTACGGTTGCAGCTGCCTCGGGCATGGATGTGTGTGATGTCCTTGGGATATTTAGGTTTAAGTAGTTCTAAGTTCTAGGGGACTGATGACCTTAGATGATAAGTCCCATAGTGCTTAGAGCCATTTGAACCAATCCTGAAATCTAAAAGAACTGTCACTGTCAGCTTAACTTCGTAATGTACAGTCATGCTCAAAAGTATCCGAACGACCTGAATTGCATTTCGCCTGATTCGCATGCAACCCACATAACGCAGTTGTCTAGCAGGTCCTCTACTCGCTCCTTGGTACAGTCGTTGGAGTATTGAAAATGGTCCCAACAAGTCACCACTAGAAAACACTGCTCTGTATCGCAATAACTCAAGATGTAAAGTTATACCACGATACTAGAAATATCAGGGAACACCTTATCACAGATAAGACTGTCCTTAAGGCTTGTAAGCTCACATTTACTGAAATATATGACATACCTGAAATGTTACCACTCTCATTATTACGTCAGATACGTAATGCATGTAGTAAGTTCGTCTTATTCATGATTTCCTCTTCAAAGTAACATATCGTACTTGTTATTTAACACAAAATGACATTAAAAATTTAAGTTATTCACGAGCAGGTAGTTGAGAATATGTATGAACTTCAAATGACACGCCGAACCGTCTCGCTCTGCATATGGATTCAAACGCAGGTCATGCAGACTAAGATTTCGGAACTGACGGAAACTAATAGTTTCGTCACTAGAAATAAATAACTAGTATAGGAAAGGTTACTGGTGATAGAGTTTCCACATTTCGCCACTCCTGACTTTATTGTGGTTCAACCTGACGTCTATTTGGTAGAGAAGGAGTATCATGTTTAGTTTGAATTGCAGACCACAACGCCATTATACCTTCTTCACTTGGCGTAGCCAGAAGAGAATAGCATCTGTCTCTCCCTATCAAAAACCATCAGCAAATGTTGAAATCGAACCCAGACCATCAGCACAGCAACCTATCATCAATCCAACAAACCACGATATCCGCTGCGGTGCGACACATTTTTCTATCATAACACCGTGCGGCACACTCGATGAGAATACTGACACACTGGCTCCCTGTAGTGGTTTGCAACATGTTCAGTACATTCATTTATTTGGTTGACCGAATCGCTAAGAACTAGCTGCCTCGGCTACCCAGTGAATACAATAGACTCTATTTTGTAATCACCGCATTAAAAACACGTAACTGCCACCTACACAGAACTGCCAACACTGTAGGATGCAGAAATTTAAATAGCAAGTTTTCCTTTCCATTTGAGCCACTCTACTGCGCTATGTGTTTGTTGAAAACGTCGTGTAGTGCGAAAGAAAAGCTGTAACTGTCTGTCTCTCAGAAGTCTAGATCCGGCCATACGCATTATCTCACGACACTGAGGAATAAGGAAGTTCTGGAAGAACTGTTGTTGACTTCTAGCGTTGCATTAGCTACTTAATAGGTAGTAGCGTAACGGTAAGCGTTGCGCACCGTAGATAGATCGTCGCGAGTTCTATGACATTCGCTGCTACATTTTTTAAAACGCAATTCGGCTGTCTGCTGAAGTTACCAATTTATTGGAACTTTGAACATAATTCCCTTCGCTTCTCAACCCAAAATAGCTGCATGTGGAAACAGGGCTAACATCTGCGACATTTTGTTCTTTTCAGGTTTAATAGACGGCCAGGCAGCAGATGCATTTGGAAGCATTTGTATTATGAATGGGGAGAGCGCATCGTGCCAATATAGAAAAGTATTTTCTACATTAGCTGTCGTCTGATAGTGGCATTTTATTCTTCTTCAAACCTTGTTTGACAGCTTTAACTCAGAACAAGTTTTCCACAAGGATGTAATCAATAAACTGCATGCGCAGTGTCAGACTGTTATAGATAACATCAGAGAATTCGCATGTATCGTTGATGATTAATTTCTCTCTCATGTTTAGTATTGCTTTAACAACACTAAAAGAAATCTTACGAAAATTGTGGACTGTATTATAAGAAATGAAATAAAACTACCCACGATAACCTTATGACGAAAGTCTGTTTTAATAAAACTGAGTATCTGTACACAAGCGTGCCTCTATCGGCACGAATTAGTAAAATACTACTCACTTAGGTTTCGATTGTGCCTGTGTTTAATTGGTATGCTGTGTCATACTCAACAGGTATGCAAATATGGTATTTCATAAATAAAGTTATGTATTCCTGGAAACCCAAAATTTGCTTGTCAGCAACGGAAAGAGGTGTCACGTGTGTGCAGCGTTGTAAGTTTTTCACCATTGCGGTATGAGCTGAAAGTATTTTGTCACGATTTCCTTATCGATGTTTGATCTGTGTACTTGTTGCTCTTTCGCAGAAGGGTTGAAAACGTTACCGTCTGCGAGACGGGAACCGCGAACCATAACAGACACTTATTCACAGCTCAACACGTCACCACACAGCTAGCAAAGAGACATGTGTTGTGCCTTACTCTTACGAGGCCAACAGCGGATCAAACTCGTAAACCGCTATTTAAAGGACGAGGTTAGTTGCGATTTCCTTGTGCAACGGCTTTCCTGGGCTGAAAACCGTAAATTTTGATCTTTTGTTACACCTCAAGCGATAATAAGTCAGATTATTCAATGGAAATGACAGGAAATATCAAGTGAACTTTGAGGCTTAATTCCGTGCACACCAGGAAGTAACTCGTCGATCACAGAGTTGCCAAACATACCTTGCCTTGTAGCCAAATCTCAGTTACAATACTAGCAGGAAGAAGACGAACCTATGTGATCCTACTGCGGGCTGGGAAGTGACAATAGCTGGCGTCTCAAAGACGCGGCTGCTACGGACTGGTATACGTAATGCGTCTGATTCGCATTTCTGTAACTAGGTTTAGGGACTGGAGCGTACTTACTAATAATACTCAGAACTGACTGCAAACTAAACATCATAAATCAGTACCTCTCATACCTGTTTTTATATTTCATTCGTAACTGTACTCAAAACTAAGAAACTCATTCATGGACGCTTTCGTGCCTCGCCGATAGTTGAGCACACCAAGCAAATAAAAATAAAAAAAGAATGTGTGTGAGTGTGTGTGTGTGTGTGTGTGTGTGTGTGTGTGTGTGTGAGAGAGAGAGAGAGAGAGAGAGAGAGAGAGAGGGTAAAAATTGTTGTAAAGGAATTAAATACCGCTATGTAAAGAAATCTTACATTAAAATGACACATTCCACATCATTACGGAATGTCGTATTCATGATCTATGGAACAAGTATTAATCTAACCTAATCTAATCGTATCATATTGCTGTCTAGCTGTGAACAGAGATCAATTACCGAAATTTTCGCCAGTATCAGTAAACAAAACTAAACTTGAAAATAAAAGACGGCAGTTTTTGTAATAAACAAGGACTCCTATCAAGACCATTTCATCCCTGTTAACTAACCACGAAAGATGTCTGATATACCTCCATTCAGAAGTAAGAAAGTGTGTTTGCATTTAAAGATGAATCACGTGATGTGAAGTTCTGTGACAGAGATACGATCCCAACACATAATCGGATTGTTAACTAAGTAAAATCAAATGTAAAGTATTGGTTTTTCTTACCAGGTGCTAGGTGTTTGAATCTAAAATAAGGATACAAATTTTGGTGCCTGAGCGACAATCGGACTGCACTCGTATCGTTCTTCTTTATTGTCCACGAATATAGCTTAAGTATCAATTGCTTACTCACCAACAGTAAGATGTGTGCGTGTTTGTTGGCAACACATGAACAGACATAAAAATTGCACGTTAATTTTCAGTAGCACGCCGGTGTGCACGTGATAGAACTTGAAATGAAATTATGAATATTTTTGTACTGAATCAGGAATCGGACCCACATACTCACCTTTGGAAGAGACCTAGAGAAGATTGCAGTCTTGGAAAAAGGAACAAAATGATTGAACTATACTGTTCCGAGAGATTCAGATCATCGAAAGAGAAGATACAAATTCGAATCACACTCCAGCACCAAATTTTTCAACGTCTCTAGTTCAATCAAGTACAATAAAATAAGAGCCCTGTTCCTTTAAATGGCTATCGGTTCATCAAATAAAATAAAATTTTCTAATATAAGTAAGTTTACTGGCGACAGTGAATCTGTTTACCATGACCTCCACCTATGTCATTTCCCAAAGTAGAGCGGCTCTGTCCAGGGAATGAAGGAACGTGATGTTTAATGCGGATTCAGGATTATAACGTCTTCCACTTGAGATTATCAGAGGTAAAGAAAATCTGTTTGTGCCTCTTAAAAGTAAATGCCATACCCACGCATTGCACTTGTGACAGTTCGTTCCACCAGACCATTGTAGCCACATTTCCCAGCCCCAGGAGTGTGCTGTAACGGATGATGTGCTTAGCTTACAAAATTAGTCACGGTGGAAAAAATACTAGTCTATGAAATGGTTAAGTAGAAGCAAGCTTCTGGCGCGGAGGTTATGCTATTCTCACGTCAGCAGTATGTAAAGACTCTTCTAGGCATCATAGCCTCGATGTGAAGCCATTTTGAAACTTTAACTAATTAAGGAAATTTCTTAGTCCGAGAATATCTACTATTAAGTGTGAAGTTACCGGATAATTCGGTTATTACCATCATTATTACTATCATTTTCTCCATACCGCTGCTGGAACACATTTGCTTGAAGATCATTAAGGCCTTTTGGTCATTATGGAAGAAGTTCCTTGTCTACGGAATCCTTTTCATGTTAATATCAAACATCAGCAATTACTCGTAGATTACATTAAAACTAAAGTAATTGATGAAGGCGTTACTTGATAACAAAAACGCACTACCTTTCTTCATTTACTTGCCCCTAGAAGTGCTGTCGAACACTGCCAAACGAAAAGCTTTGGGATCATACTGCCTTCCGATATAAGTCGCTGTCAGTTCTTCCACATGATTTGGTCGACGTGACCTGTTTCGAGTTGTGTATGACAGAGAATGTTTTAGAAAATCAATTATTTTCCTTTGCAATAAACAGAAAGATTTTCATTCCAAGCTACCCAAGTTGAAAATTTTCGCAATATTAGTTCATATTTAATATTCGCTTCTATAATGTAAAAAAGTATTTCACTGTTGCCAAACCTGCATCCGACTCATTGTCCTTACACTTCGTCGCTGACCATAAATTCTAGCTGAGTGACACCAGTTTAAGTAACCTAATGTAGCGAAGACTGTTTGCCAGTGCTCTTTCTCACCGGAAAATATGCAATTCAATCGTAGGGCACCATAAGTACACTGTAACAGTACTTTCTGTGTGTACGCAATGCATACGGATCTCTTCCACGTCTGTATACAATATGCCTGATCTAAACGGGCCCTTTATCATTACAGGCCCTGGGCGATGCAACATCATACTGACAACAGTAATGTGCTTATACTGACAACCTCACTGTCCGTTTTACCTGATTTTGCAATCATTTAAATAAAACAACATGATCTTCCAGTGGGAGACATTTCGTCCCCCTTTTCCTTCTGTGAAATTTGTCAGTGAGCTTTTTGCCTTCCAACCAGCGACATGCGGCAGAGTACGGCCGATAAACGATCCAAAAACCACGATTTAGTGCCGTTAAGACAATTTCTTTAAACATTGGCGTAGCTGAAGGAATTTAGTTTCTTCTTAAATCGTCTTATGCACCAACATTCACAGATATCTCAAATCGGAAAAGCTCTTTACCCAGGTACGAACGTTGTAAAACAAACGTCCCACAGCTTATGTCAGGTTGATCTTTTCGTCTGATAGCACTGCGTAAGTATTTTGTCTAAGAGGTGTCACAAGTAGTGTTCCTGTAGCTGTGGGAATCATTGGTTGAAAATGAGTTTAACACCAGTGGTTACAGCACTGCTAAATATTCAAAATTATTATCAACCTGAGTTCATCCACAAACTGTGGTGTATTTATAATACTGAAGCTAGACTGCGTATCCTTGTTTTCCTTGAGTGGGCATTGGAAGGCGTTGACACACACGTATACAATACAATGAATACTTCGAACGCTATAGTTAACGTTGCTCTCATAAACTAATTTTGCTTTTATAATTCTTCTGGTTCTTAAGCGTGTTGTGGATACAGTCATAGAGAAAAAAACTGACCGCCGAGTCTTTCACGTAAGCCGGACAATACAGGTGTGCTCCCCTCAGAATTCTATGTCTGGCAATATGCTCAATCTGGCAACATTGTAGACTGCTTCACTTCCTGGAGGAACTCTTGACTGCAGTCCGAGTACATCACTCTTTTCTACGACCCTAGTCTTGAGGTAAAACGCGAGAGTAGCTAATACGACGTCTGGTAACCAAAAGCACACGTCGACAAGATTTTTATCGCCTCTTTCCTCTCGGTGCTGAAGCTATGAGTATAATTCAAGCGAATCTACAACGTATTTCACTTTCTGTCACATTGGTAGTAACAGTTTGGTTCAACAATATTTTAGCGAGAGATTTCTTCACCGACCATCTGCCTCTGAACACGGCATGCGTCTGAGTTTTCTGGGACTCGTTTGCTGCCTACCGGCGGGGGCTGAGGCACTGCGCTGCTTCGCCTTCTGCGACAACGTCTGCTCCTCACTCTCAACGGTGTAAAGACTTCAATCTTTTTGAGTGGTGACCCATAAAATTTTTCTTCGATTTGTGTTTCATACTCGATAGCAATGGAGGAACAAAACCGTTTTTATTTGATGAGTATTTTATTACACTAGTATGCAATACATCAATGTGGCACAGAATTAATTTCATTGTTTCTGATCCAGTGTGCTATAGTTAAAGCGTCACACCCAGTTCTTTTTCTTTTCACAGGAGATTCTGCAAATGTTTTATTTTTGTCATGGATTCATACGTGTTAGTCAAGGCACAGAGAGTAAATGCAATGTAATGTGTTTGGTTTCTTTCTTTGATTCGCTATGGTAAATGAATGTGGAACATTGTGTCATTACCTTTCAGAACCTGCTCTATAGCTACTAAGGCAAATTGCTTGTTTTGAGATTCATACATTTAATAATGGAGAAGTGAACACTGTTCAAAAGTGATATTTAAAATATTCAATTGGATTTAAGGCGACAAAATTGCCCATATTTGAAGCTACCCAGAGAAAAAGTAAGTCGCTAGAGCCGCTGTTAGTAAATGTCTGCAGAGAGTTCCTAATTGCTACTGGGGAAATTTAGCATAGAGGCCCTATAGTAACCAAGAGGTTCCTTTCCTTCATACTTATCACCCTGGCATGTGAGTCTTAAGTGAAGAACAATATTGAATTTCATATCGTTGACGGTCGATTCGAATTTCTTCAGAGACGCTTGTATTGTGAAGCAGCTTTGCAGTCAGAAAGCCGAGATCTATGACCATTAACACAACTTACTGTGTTGAGCTACCAAGAGGATTTGATGTGTAAAGGTTTTCTCTTGATTTCGTTACAGAATTTTTTCTGGAAATTCGCAGCCCCTTAAAATAAATCAGAAAAAAAGCTGGCAGATGCTGGCCCCTACCACGATTAGAACTGACGACTCATGGAGCTGCTGCGACACGAGACATGGGCGGTACCACGGGGCTACGGACACACTGCTGCAAGCATGCCACTCTCATCATGGTGTTGGTCGCTCAGCCTCATAATGCATCGTGAAAGATAATAAAAGTTGTCACTTATGTGAAGAATAGCATTTCTTTAGCTAAAAAATTGAATTTTCTGTCTCAGTGTCTTAGATTACATGAGAATTTTATAGCACGAGTCATTCAAATTGAAAGGGAATATCAAGTAAATTTAGCAAGTCAATTCAGTACCATACGTGGAAGTGATTGCACTGTCACAGTGTTGCCAAATGTTTGTGATGATGTTGCCAATTCTCAGCTGTGCTAGGAACAGCTCTGTAGCGTTATGGGAGGAGAATCCTGTGCTCCTGTCATAGGAGGATACGTAGAGGAGATGCGGGGTTTGGTTAATATGTAGCATTTTTTCCTACCAGTAGTGTCAAACACTAAGGTGTGTAATCTTCCATCACGATTACAGTTTCCCACAAAATATATACGAATAAAACATTTACCTTGTTAGTTTGTGACAAAATATTATTTCAGTACAATAGAAAGTCTTTGGAAATCAACTTCACCCACCTGTCACGAAAAGTAAGATAACAAACACTTTGCACCTCGAAATCGATTGTATCTATGTGCAGTCTTGTGATCAAACAAGTAGAATTTCATGAATTGCACGAGAATGTAGAAAAATGTTGGTGCAAATGGAAGCTGTAAGAAACACAGTTAACTAATTATTCTGTAGCACGTAATAATCAATTAATTTGAAAATTCAGAAGAGAACAAACTAACAAGTGCAGATGCGGGCACTGTGCAGACCTGCGCTTTTTCATCTTCAGATCTATACAAATAATGTATTCTTTGCTTTCGTAATGTTTCCCTGTTGTTTAGTCTTCTAGTGATGAACTGGATCCACACCCATGAGTCTGATTGTTTCTTTGTATCCTTCCATCTACTATCTTTGCGTGTTATTGTTCGGTGTTCAAAAAGCAAAATATTATACCTGCTCGCACGAGTTATTAAAACGACGTCGCATGAAGGATAACGAATTATAATCGAAATACAGTAAGACGACAATTTGTTTGTCGTCACGGTGTTAGGTCGATAGAAATGGTTGGGTGTTATAGCCTGCATCACCGGCACCCCGATGTCGTCTTCTCTTATTCAGATTTTCATATTACCCTGAACACAAGACGCCGAGATAAATGTGTATATTCTCAGTGACGAAACATCCCACATTCCATTCATCCTGATCCACTCTTTACGTGCATCGGCAGCAATGAGTGATAGGAAAGCTCTTGTGAGACGCATAACAGTGAAAATGGTAGTAATAACAAATCAGTAATCGAGGATGTTTACTGCATCACAGACGATTAACAAAATAACCAAGAAAGGCTCAGTGTTCAATCGGCCCACTGCATAGGTGTTCTTACCACTTTGTTACTGAATTCGGTTCTGGTTGTTTGCAGAGAGAAAAGCCCTATGGCCATACATATCCCTAGTACAACGAGATATTACCTATCAACTTGCTTTACATCACGAGACGAACATGGCGTCACCGAGCTGATATTTGAAATACATTTCTGTTTTCGCTCTCTGTCTCTCTCTTTATTTTTCTTTTTATATTTTGAGGAAAGCATCGAGAAGCGCGAATAATAAGCAAGTAGGAATATAACCTGTTTACAGTTATTTTCATTGGGATACATAATGTAAAAAAACAACTTTTAAGTGTATTATTGCGTAATTCCAGTTATTGACTGTCTATTCGTGAGCTTCCTCGCATTCAATAGGGTGAAACCTATCAAAGAAGCAAGCAAAACACAAACATTTCTTGCAGCATGCGCAACACACAAACGAAATCTCGTTACTCTGACGTGTTGTCCGCTATATTGCACGGAAAACATATCTGATTCATGTTGCTAAATACAGCTCTATCAGATACCAATATGGATGCGTACCAAGTGTATAAAAGTATCTCTTGAAATACGCAGAAAGTCACATAGAGGTATTCAACTGAAACATAGCCATGACCAAGATTGTAACTGGGATCGACACCATCGTCGTCTACCACCTTGACAACTCGAACGGTAACAGTGCTAGGCCGGTTAATTACGTTTACTGATATCAAAGCTACAGCATGAAAGCACAAAAATGTTAATAACCCAAACTTTGGAACCCATAGAAAGTAAAGCTGTCATCAGTTGGAAGAGTGGTTTGGACACCACAGTGCTTTAATAGGCACGGTCTTGTTGGAGGTGGTATGCCATTGCTTTCCTCCGACCTTTGAGTTGACTTACCTAGCCAGTTAATAGGGGAACCTACAGTTTAACGTGGCTTTTGGACCACAGTGCAACCGGCCAGAGCGGCCGTGCGGTTCTAGGCGCTACAGTCTGGAGCCGAGCGACCGCTACGGTCGCAGGTTCGAATCCTGCCTCGGGCATGGATGTGTGTGATGTCCTTAGGTTAGTTAGGTTTAATTAGTTATAAGTTCTAGGCGACTGATGACCTCAGAAGTTAAGTCGCATAGTGCTCAGAGCCAAACCACAGCGCAACTCGGCATTTTTCACATCAACAAACACTGCCCGATGGAAAATGAAAGTAAAATGGCACATAAAAATCGTGGTCTTGACGAGGGACTGAACTTGAGACCTTCGTATCCGTAGTTTTGCCATTTATCACTTCGCCACCATGCAGCTGCGACTATGGTTTCTGCTGAGCATTAAAATTAAGGATCTCTCGTTTGTGCCTGCGTTGGCACTTGCGTGTCCCTTAGGAGACCTTACTTTTGGGATTACCCTCGTATACGTATGTGTAAACGCCTTCCGATGCCCACTCAAGGAAGACAAGGAAACACAGTCTAGCTTCCATCATATAAATACACCTAAGTTTGTGGATGAACTCAGACTTAGGTTTATAATCATTTTGAATATTTAGCAGTGCTGTACCCACTAGTGTTAAACTCGTTTTCATCCAATGATTCCCACAGCTACAGGAACACTACTTGTGACACCTCTTAGACAAATCACTTACGCAGTGCTATCAGACGAAAAGATCAACCTGACATAAACCGTGGGAAGTTTGTTTTAAAACCTTCGTACCTGGATAAAGAGTTTTCCTATTTGAGATACCTGTGAACATTGCTGCATAAGAAGATTTAAGAAGAAACTAAATTACTTCAGCTACGCCAATGATTAAAGAAATCGTCTTAACAGCACTAAATCGTGGTTTGTGAATCGTTTACTGGCCGTACTCTGCCGCATTTCGCTGGTTGGAAAGCAAAAAGCTTACTGACAAATTTCACAGAAGGAAAATGGGGACGAAATGTCTCCCACTGGAAGGTCATGTTGTTTTATTTAAATGATTGCCAAATCAGGTAAAGCGAACGGTGAGGTTGTCAGTATAAGCACATTACTGTTGTCTTGTTACTTCTGAATGGACGTATATTAGACATCTTCCGTGGTTAGTTAACAGGGATGAAAGGGTTTTGATAGGAGTCCTTGTTTATTACAAAAACTGCCGTCTTTTATTTTCAAGTTTAGTTTCGTTTACTGATACTGGCGAAAATTTCGGTAATTCACGTCTGTTCACAGCTAGACAGTAATATGATATGATTACATTAACTTAGATTAATACTTGTTCCATAGATCATGAATACGACATTTCGTAATGATGTGGAATGTGTCATTTTAATGTAAGATTTCTTTACATAGCGGTATTCAATTCCTTTACAACAACTTTTTACCCCCCGCCTCTCTCTCTCTCTCTCTCTCTCTCTCTCTCACTCACACACACACACACACACACACACACACACACACACACACTCACACACATTCCTTTTTTATTTTTATTTGTTTGGTGTGCTCAACTATCGGCGAGGCACGAAAACGTCCATAAATGAGTTTCTTAGTTTTGAATACAGTTACGAATGAAATATAAAAACAGGTATGAGAGGTACTGATTTATGATGCTAAGTTTGCAGTCAGTTCTGAGTATTATTAGTAAGTACGCTCCAGTCCCTAAACCTAGTTACAGAAATGCGAATCAGACGCATTACGTATACCAGTCCGTAGCAGCCGCGTCTTTGAGACGCCAGCTATTGACACTTCCCAGCCCGCTGTAGGATCACATAGGTTCGTCTTCTTCCTGCTAGTACTGTAACTGAGATTTGGCAACAAGGCAAGGTATGTTTGGCAACTCTGTGATCGACGAGTTACTTCCTGGTGTGCACGGAATTAAGCCTCAAAGTTCACTTGATATTTCCTGTCATTTCAATTGAATAATCTGACTTATTATCGCTTGAGGTGTAACAAAAGATCAAAATTTACGGTTTTCAGCCCAGGAAAGCCGTTGCACGTGGAAATCGCAACTAATCTTGTCCTTTAAATAGCGGTTTACGAGTTGGATCTGCTTTTGGCCTCGTAAGAGTAAGGCACAACGTATACCTCTTGGCTAGCTGTGTGGTGACGCGTTGAGCTGTGAATAAGCGTCTGTTATGGTTTGCGGTTCCAGTCTCGCAGATGGTAACGGTTTTATCCCTTCTGCGAAAGAGCAACAAGTACACAGATCAAACATCGATAAGGAAATCGTGACAAAATACTTTCAGCTCATACTGCAATGGTGGAAAACTTACAATGCTGCACAACACGTGACACCTTTTTCCGTTGCTGACAAGCAAATTTTGGGTTTCCAGGAATACATAACTTTATTTATGAAATACCACATTTGCATACCTGTTGAGTATGACACAGCATACCAATTAAACACAGACACAATCGAAACCTAACTGAGTAGTATTTTACTAATTCCTGCCGATAGAGGCACGCTTGTGTACAGATACGCAGTTTTATTAAAACAGACATTCGTCATAAGGTTATAGTGGGTAGTTTTATTTCATTTCTTATAATACAGTCCACAATTTTCGTAAGATTTCTTTTAGTGTTGTTAAAGCAATACTAAACATGAGAGAGAAATTAATCATCAACGATACATGCGAATTCTCTGATGTTGTCTATAACAGTCTGACACTGCACATGCAGTTTATTGATTACATCCATGTAGAAAACTTGTTCTGAGTTAAAGCTGTCAAACAAGGTTTGAAGAAGAATAAAATGCCACTATCAGACGACAGCTAATGTAGAAAATACTTTTCTATATTGGCACGATGCGCTCTCCCCATTCATAATACAAACGCTTCGAGACGCATCTGCTGTCTTGCCGTCTATTAAATCTGAAAAGAACAAAATGTCGCAGAAGTTAGCCCTTTTCCCACATGCAGATATTTTGGGTTGAGAAGCGAAGGGAATTAAGTTCAAAGTTCCATTAAATTGATAACTTCAGCAGACAGCAGAATTGCGTTTTAAAAAATGTAGCAGCAAATGTCCTACTTATTAGGTAGCTACTGCAACTCTAGAAGCCAACAACAGTTCTTCCAGAACTTCCTTATTCCACAGTGTCGTGAGATAATGCGTATGGCCGGATCTAGACTTCTGAGAGACAGACAGTTACAGCTTTTCTTTTGCACTGCACGACGTTTTCAACAAACAGATAGCGCAGTAGAGTAGTTCAAATGGAAAGGAACACTTGCTATTTAAATTACTGCATCATACACTGTTGGTAGTTCTGTGCAGGTGGCAGTTACGTGATTTTATTGCGGTGATTACAAAATAGAGTCTAATGTATTCACTGGGTACCCGAGGCAGCTAGTTCATAGCAATTCGGTCAACCAAGTAAATGAATGTACTGAACATACTGCAAACCACTACAGGGAGCCTGTGTGTCAGAATTCTCATCGAGTGTGCCGCAGCGGTGTTATTATAGAAAAATGTGTCGCACCGCCGAGGATTTTGTGGTCTGTTGGATTGATGATAGGTTGCGGTGCTGATGGTCTGGGTTCGATTTCAACATCTGCCGATGGTTTTTGATAGGGAGAGACAGATGCTTTTCTCTTCTGGCTGCGCCAAGTGAAGAAGGTATAATGGCATTGTGGTCTGAAATTCAAATTAAACATGATATCCTTTCTCTACCAAGTAGACGTTAGGTTGAACCACAATAAAGTCAGGAGTGGCGAAATGTGGGAACTCTGTCACCAGTAACCTTCCTTATACTGGTTATTTATTTCTAGTGACGAAACAAACGCTATGTAGGGTCACAGGACACTTATTCCATCTTTTATTTGAGCTTCTGTATGTTGATGAAATTGTTTCTGAACTCAGACCCGGCACTAAAGTTGTCATTATGCATTGTCAAGCTCTAGCATGAGAGCACCTACCTGCTGGTGGATAATAATTTTGATTTTTAATGCATTTTCATTCGCTGTCTACACTAACGAAATCTGACGTTTTTGACTCCCAGTGGGACTCAGAACTATTTGAGAGTTCACTGTATGTTCAAGATTGTTATTCCGAGCTGCTGGCGGAGAAAAATTTGGTAGCTGACGTCTCTTTGTGTGTCGTCAACAACGATATGTGTGGGGTTCGATTGCCAGTCAGCACTGAACTCTTCGTCATATTATTTCTAGTTCAAACATGCTTACATGTCGCTGCTGGTGTAACAAACCCATATTTAACGTTCGTTTTCTCTAGAATATAACAGCGATAAGTGCCGGGTTGGAGTTCTGGGAAGGAAAAAAGTAATGTTTCGTGTCGTTCTTTCAGTTAAAACATCTAGCTACTGCCGAGAAAAACGGATGTGTCACAGTTGATTGTGCTTCGCTAACAATTCGATTAGGTTCTGGGTTCGAATCCTGTCCAACACAAAGCTTTACCTCATGGCCTTTCAAGTTAAGTTGCTTGAGAATCAACAATATTTAACACCTCTCGTAGTTCGTTAACAGGGACAATAGATGCTGGGTAGGAACTCGCGTCCGTTAAAAATGTTTACGTTATGTAATTTAAAGTTGATATTTGCTAACTGATCCTCTCTAAAATCGAGGTATATCACTCTCTGTATGTCTAGTCAGTAATGACTGTTAGTTTCCGTCAGTTGCGAAATCTTAGTCTGCACGACCTGGGTTTGAATCCATATGCAGAACGAGACGCGTGACATTTGAAGTTCATACATATTCTCAACTACCTGCTCGTGAATAACTTAAATTTTTAATGTCATTTTGTGTTAAATAACAAGTACGATATGTTACATTTAAGAGGAAATCATGAATACGGCGAACTTACTACGTGCATTACGTATCTGACGTAATAATGAGAGTGGTAACATTTCAGGTATGTTATTTATTTCAGTAAATGTGAGCTTACAAGCCTTAAGGACAGTCTTATCTGTGATAAGATGTTCCCTGATATTTCCAGAATCGTGGTATAACTTTACATCTTGAGTTATTGCGATACAGAGCAGTGTTTTCTAGTGGTGACTTGTTGGGACCATTTTCAATAGTCCAACGACTGTACCAAGGAGCGAGTAGAGGACCTGCTAGATAGCTGCGTTATGTGGGTTGTATGCGAATCAGGCGAAATGCAATTCAGGTCGTTCGGATACTTTAGAGCATGACTGTACCTAACGGCAGGATCTCATACTTATTCCAAAAAAAATGGCTCTAAGCACTATGGGACTTAACAGCTAAGGTCATCAGTCCCCTAAACTTAGAACTACTTAAACCTAACTAACCTAAGGACATCACACACACTCATGCCCGAGGCAGGATTCGAACCTGCTACCGTAGCAGCGGCGCGGCTCCGGACTGGAGCGCCTAGAACCGCACGACCAACGCGGCCGGCATACTTATTCCATCTGTCACGTGACTCTGACGTTGGTTTCAAAACTCAGCTTGGCTGTGATAAGGGAATGCGCAGTCTCTAATTACTGTCTTAATTTTCTGGCAGCCTGACGCAGATTGTGTAACTTACTATTTTTTCCTTGGTGGTCTGTTAATTTCGGGCTGTTTCACTGGTTATCACTTTTTCTTTAGTTGTGGCGAGCTACCTACCAAACCTCGCAACTGACGTCGGCGGAGTGATTGAAACAGTGGACTTAAATCGGAGAACTATAGTTCGAATTCCTTTTCAGTCATCCTACTTTGCATTTTCAATAGTGAACTGTAGTGGAGCTAGAGTTATTTCTTCAGCAAAATCACTGTCACTTTCTTCTGTCATCCTTGTTCAACGGAGCTGTGTCTGAGTGCTCTGTCACTAATTACCACGGTGTCGTCTGGTAGTTTAAACCTTAACCTCGCTTCCTCGTTTTAAATAACATCAACTTCGCATGTATAGAATCAGAAATGGTCATGACAGTTCTCAAGTAACAGCAGTGCGGCTTCTGAAGTGTGACGAATTGTGGCAGACATACATGATATCATGGTGGCCATGGGTCAAGGCAGTTAGATGCCTCAGGCTATCGGGTGGATGTATCACTTCTTCACTTCTGAAAAGGATTTGACTCGGTATCACACCAACGTTTGTTAACGAAAGTGTGATCGTGTGGGCTATCAAACAAAATGAGCGACTTGATTGAGGATTTTTGTGTTGTCATGAACGGAGAGCTATCGACAGAAGTGGAAGTAAGTTGAGGTGTGCCCCAGGGAAGTGTTTTGGGACCTTTGCTGTTCGTTTTGTATATTTCTGAACTGGTAAACGATATTAATAGTAACTTCAGGCTTTTTACGGATGATGCAGTTACCTATTACGAAGTACAAGCTGCACAAATATCCAGTCAGTTGTTGATAAGATTTCAGAGTTGTGCAAAGACTGCTAACCTACTTTAAATGTACAGCTCTGTAAAATTCTGCCCTTAACAACACGCACAGTGAGTCACAACTGGAATCAGTCATTTCATAAAAATTCCCAGGTATAACAATTTGTAGGGATTTGAAATGGAATGATCACATGGGATCGGTCGTAAGTAAAGCAGGTGGATGACTTCGATTGTTTGCCAGGAGACCAGGATAATGCAGTTAGTCTACAAAAGAGACTGCGTACAAAACATTTGTGGCCTCCTTCTTCGAATATTTAGTTTTAGTGACTGTATTACAGGACTGAATGCTAGTGACTTAGTCATACTGCTGAAATCTAGTCGGCAGGGAAGCAATGAGAGACGGCCTAAGTTTTGTCCACGTGCTTCTGAGATGCACCCGTCGCGTGTATCTGGAAGGAACACTGCCCAAGGGTTATTAAGGGAAGCTGGGGGAAAGCTAAATTGAGACGGGAAGCCCGAGAATGGAAGGCGAGGCCGGCACGATATGAGTTCAGGGCGCCACTACTTCCCCATATCTGGCAGTCCTTCTGTCGTCTCGGCTACCCAAGTGAGCTCGCTGGGAAGGCTGCAGCATGCTTCCTCATTGGTCAGTGCCTCGGGACTGAGAATCCTCCGTACTATTTCCCGTATATTACGTACATTCCGTAAATGCTCTGCCTTGATATCTCATATCATTTCACCAATTTACTCTCGTAGTCTAATCCTGTCTAGCTGTTTTTCTGTGCATCGTCTAATCCTACATCTGAAGTTAATTTTTTTTCACTTCTACGTAAAGACAGTTTATTGATTCACATATCATGTACCTCAGCAAAAGCACTGTATAACATAACCATGCGTGGAAGGTAGGAGAGGTATTGGCGGAAGCAATCCTGTGAGAGAAACCTTCAAATCGTGCCTGAATACTTCAGTCGGTAGAGCATTTGCCTGCGAAAGACAAAGATTCCGAGTTCGCTACCGGCCTGGCACACCGTTTAGGTCTGCTAGGAAGTTTCAAATCAACGCACACGCCGCTGAAAGGTGAAAATTCATTCTGGAAACATACTAAAGGACCAAAGAAACTGGTGTAGGCATTCGTATTCAAATACAGAGATACGGAAACAGGCAGAATACGGCGCTGCGGTCGGCAACTTCTTTATAAGACAACAAGTGTCTGGCAAAGTTGTTAGATCGGTTACTGCTGGTACAACGGCAAGTTACCAAGATTTAAGTGAGTTTGGACGTCGTGTTATAGTCGGCGCACGATCGATGAGACACAGCATCTCCGAGACAGCGGTGAAGTGGGGACTTTCCCGTATGACAGTTTCACGAATGTACCGTGAATACCAGGAATCCGATAAAACATCAGATCACCAACATCGCTATGGCAGAAAAAAGATCCTACAAGAACGGTACCAACGACGACTGAAGAGAATCGTTCAGCGTGCCAGAAGTACAACCCTTCCGCAAACTGCTGCAGATTTCAATGCTGGGCCATCAACAATGTCTGCGTGCGAACCATTCAACGAAACAGATCGATATGGGCTTTCGGAGCCGAAAGCCCACTCGTGTACCCTTGATTACTGCACGACACAAAGCTTTACCCCTTGCCTGGGCCCGTCAACACCGACATTGGACTGTTGATAACTGGAAACGTGTTGCCTGGTCGGACGAGTCTCATTTCAAATTTTATCGAGCGGATGGACGTGTACGGGTATGGAGACAACCTCATGTCAGCAAAGGACTGTTGAAACCGGTGAAGGCTCTGTAATGGTGTCAGGAGTGTGCAGTTGGAGTGATATGGGACCCCTGATACGTCTAGATACGTTTCTGACTGGTGACATGAACGTAAGCATCCTGTCTGATCACCTGCATCCATTCATGTCTATTCTGCATTCCGACCGACCTGGGCAATTCCAGCAGGATAATGTGACACCCTACACGCACAGATTTGCTTACAGAGTGGCTCCAGGAGCACTCTTGTTTGCCACCAATCTCCCCAGACATGGACATTATTGAGCATATCTGGGATGCCTGGCAACGTGGTGTTCAGAAGAGATCTCCACGCCCTCGTACTCTTACGGATTTATGGACAGCCCTGACGCATTCATGGTGTCAGTTTCCTCCAGCACTACTTCAGACGTTAGTCGTGTCTATGCCACGTCGTGTTGTAGCACTTCTTCGTGCTCGTGGTGGCCCTGCACGATGTTAGGGCGGTGTTCCAATTTCTCTGGCACTTCAGTATAACTCTAGGCTGTAAGCTATGTCTCCGCAACATCCTTTCTTCTAGATCTGGTAGTCCTGTAACATCAGCAGAAGAACGTCTGTGATGGTTAGGAGGTAGGAGAGGAGATAGTGGTGGAAATAAAGCTGAGAACGTGGGGCCTCATACGTGAAAACTGCCTAACAAAAACATGAAGCAAACAGCAAACATGGTCAGATGCCAGTGCAACTTCGTACACGTACACACCATTGCGTGTATTTAAATGAGTCGGCCTCTGTGGCCGAGCGGTTCTATGCGCATCAGTCCGGAACCGCGCGACTGCTACGGTCGCAGGTTCGAATCCTGCCTCGGGCATGGATGTGTGTGATGTCCTTAGGTTAGTTAGGTTTAATTAGTTCTAAGTCTAGGGGACTGATGACCTCAGATGTTAAGCCCCATAGTGATTGGAGCCATTTGAACCATTTCGTAATGGCGCTGTGGCCGGGAAGCATGGACCGCTGACGAATGGCAACAAATTGTGTTCAGCGATGACTCGAGGTTCTACATACCGCGAATGACCATCGTTGGCGGGTATGGCGGCCGCGTGGGGAGAGGTGCCATTCTTTCAATGTTTTTGATGTACAGCGTTTTGATATTTCCCCACTGTATGTGGGCGGACACTTATGTGTTGGAGAGACATAGTAGTACTAGTCATGGCGGCTTTGCTGAAGCCATGTGTTTTGACTTAAGGTCACGGCCGGTAATGACTGAGGGAACTCTGAACTGCCAACGGTGCGTCACAGACATCATGTGTCTTCATACGTCACCTCTCATGCGACAGTATCGTGGTGCCATTTTTCAGCAGAATAATCCTCGTTCACACATGACATGTTTATCTATTAACTGTCTGCGTCATGTTGAGGTACTCCCGTGGCCAACAGGATACTCAGAACTGTCTCCAGTAGAACGTGTGTTGGACCAGATCGGACGTCAGATCCGTCACAGAGCCAATATCAGGTATCGAGGACCAGATACAACAGTTATGAGTCACCTTGCCTCAGGAAAAAATATGACTTGATGACCTTCTTCCCATCCGAATCCGCGCATGCTCCTGTGCCAGACTAAGTCCCCCGTCATACTGATAAGTGGACTCAGATTGCAAGTTCTTGGTGAATCTGACTCGATTTTGAAATCATTTAAATAACACCACAAATCCTCTCAGCCCGTGAGGTTTCATTTAGATTCGAAGTCCTCATCTTGGTGCTTCGCCTTTTCGTCAAGTGGTGTATTTGCATGTCACTCTCGAAACAGGTTATATACTGAAAATGACGAGTTGGTATTCAAACTGCAACACATTCCCTGGTAAAATTAAGTGTGCCGAAATAGTGGGAGTCAACTTCCCTGCATACTTTTTTTCCAGGACAGCAATATCCTGATGAAGTCATTCGCCGTGTACCTCAGAAACTGCCACGTCATTTTCAGGGAACAAGTCGAAGTGTGCATGAAGGAAGTGTATTCTATCTTTCCATGACAGAAGTTCCCCTTGTAATTTTGTGTTAGTTTGTTTCCTAAGAAATAGAAATAAACATTTTTAAAACTCAGATAGGCCGTCTTCTCATCTTCATGTAACATTAATCAAACTGCTTGTCTTCTCATTGTCATGTAAGATTTCACCAAAATGCTTGTCCCTTAAACGCTGCCGAATCTGTGGGGCGCCAAAGTACTTCAAATATATTTCTACATAATACAATAACTTTACAAACACTGACGAACTGTCAGAACTGTAAATATCACATTAGCAGAAAAACATGAGTTAATTAACTTTTTGGATTGCTTTTAAGAACACTGTACATACCTAACGAACCTTCAGGTGAATGACAGCATATCAATTTAAGATTTTTGTTCTTACACACATTCCCTTTGTTTAAGTTCTATGCCACGACTACAATTTAGGAGACTCTGATTCTCCAAGTCACTCTTTGCGAAGCCAAATTCATACCTTATGTTAGGACCTAACCTCAATTTCAACATAAGTTTTCTTTTTCATTTGAATTTATTCATACACTACCTGTAGTAGTTTCTTAAGGTGCTTATGCAGTCTATGACTTTCACGTCAAATAAGCTTCGAGATACTGCGATTTTCACTTCTCTGCACATCGATTGTAAAACTACCTATATAATCTCAGATTTACAAGTACGAAACGAGTATTTCACAAACTGTAGGCAGCCATGTCTTATGAAGATTTAAAATTAAATTTCCTTCCGTGTATTATTTTTAGTCAAATTCAATTAACGCTACATGTTTCTTAGATAACAGTCCCAACACCAGTGAAATAAATGTTTGATAAAAGTTATATAAAGATCCCATCTCGCATTTTTCATGGTCTGAGTGCACGGGGTGGCGGCATGGAGTGGTGCAGCATTTTCCTGGAGGTTCAAGTCCCCTGTGGAATACTTTAGGCAAACAGACGTATGCACACATGCTCGAACAATAGGTTCCTGTACTGTACACCTGTCAGGGAATGGCAAACGCACCATGGATCCCATTTTATCTCGTGTAACCAGTATTCCACACAAAGATACCTCCTCCGAATACCTTAAGGGTTTCTTGTTAGCAACTGCCGGCCGGTGTGGCCGAGCGGTTCTAGGCGCTTCAATCTGGAACCGCGCGACCGCTACGGTCGCAGGTTCGAATCCTGCCTCGGGCATGGATGTGTGTGATGTCCTTAGGTTAGTTAGGTTTAAGTAGTTCTAAGTTCTAGGGGACTGATGACCTCAGATGTTAAGTCCTGTAGTGCTCAGAGCCATTTTGTTAGCAACTGAGATATCTCCTCATGTTTTGGAGTACTAGCTTTTACCACTACCTGTGCAAATAGTGGGCTACCACCATTTCCAAGATGCTTCAGACACTATAATTACACTTCCACCCCTCCCCTCCACCCCCAATCCAAGGCGGCCATTGGTCCCAAGTGCTGAAAGGTTGTGGGTTTGAACCCCATCATGTTTAATTTTCTTAAATGTCAACCGTTTTCCAAGAATTTCAGTATTAGGGATGATCTGCCTGACACACACGTGTATCTGCAGAGAGAGAAATAGAGATAGAGAGATCAAGACTGCCCGACCATCCCAAATTCTGATGTTAGTGGAAAACAGATGAATTTAATAAAACATAACAGAACTCGGAACTTGAATTTTCCACCTCCTAGGACAGATGATCATACTGGATTGGGTGTGGGTGAGGGGTGGTAACATAATTAGTGTATGGCAAGTGTCTTGGAAACGCCAGTACCCCACTACCACTATGCTATGCGTTTCTTGTAACCAGACTCCAAGAACTGACAGTACACATTTCTACAGATAACAGTGCACGCACCACAGAAACCAATATTCGGTAAATGTTATGTAAAGCATCCCTGTCCTATTTTTCGTGGTTTGTGCATAGTATACACACAAAATATACAGCAAAATACGTCAAGACTCGTCTGTTATCCAATATAGATTTCAAGAATTTATATGTTCACTTCATGTTGTAAGGCGTCCGGATTTTACGGACCTTACATGAGCTTGATCCATAATGACAGTACGATATAGTATCAGATATTTGGAAAATAATTATATCAACAGAAGGCAACTGCAGTAATCTCATGTACCGAAAACTAACAAAACAATATCTACCAATATTTGGACAGGGGCATGAATAAACAAGTTAAAGTGAAACGCATTTTGGAGATGAACCGAGGAGGTGGGTAATGGCATCGGAAACCCCCACTTAACAAGAGAACGGCGAGCTTCAGCGCAGAAAGGGATAATGCCAGAACAATACATTATTCCTTTTAACGTAAATACGGCCAGGACCATGGGTAAGTGGCTGTACGGCTTTAATAGGGCTAGGCTGCAACCTGGCAAGAAAAATAAAATTCACCTCTATCGAGATGGCGATTGGCTGAAGCCATACTGCGCGACGCAGCGACACGGTGGAGAGATCCCCATCATATAAAAGCATTTTGAGAACTAAAATTTTTAGATATCTCTCTCGTCTGCCGGCAGACTGCACAAGTATCTGGAAAATAGCGAGGGCGTTGAGAGCTTTGCTTTCTGCGAAGTGTAGGGAATTAACGTTTCAGATCCAGCATGGAGACAACGCCGTTGCAGATGCCGCATTAGGCCACAGTAAATGTTGAGTCGAGATTTTGCTCACTTCAACTTGCGTACGCTTTGACCATTGAATATCAACAGCTAGGATACTAACCTACCTCCACATTGAATACATGAGAGTTTTTTCATTGGTTCAAAAAGGAAATATATTGTCCACCAACTCAGTGCGTTGACCAGCTACGACATCATAGATGTAAATGAGCTAAGGAAGATTTTAATCATTCTTTCCTGCCATAATAATTTTTTCATACGTAGAAATAAGTGTTAATTCAATATGTTCAAGAGTTAAATATTTTGTTACTGAGTGTCAAAAGTAATTGAACATGATTGTTGTGTATCACTTGACCCCTGAAAGCACAATTGATAAATTATATGTAGAATAAAAAAGTTAATAGCTATTTTGTATTTCTAGAATAGACCTCAAAATTTCACTCTTAATGATTGATTTATTCTAGTTATGTGACAGCAGCATTTCTAATTATTTTTGTTACGATCCGCACATGATATTAGCTGACTTACAGGGTCATGTTCATATTTATATAGAATGTCTGTGTAACACCCGGGGCTTGAGAAGGCAGTTAACATGTTTTGTCCATTTGCGCACTAAGCGGTAAGCTAAGTTTGCACACATTAGTCGACTCGCTGTACAGATACAAAGTGCGGACAATCTCACAATGTTATTGAAGAAAATAGCGTAACAAATGGCAAAAACGTGGTAAACATTGTGGAAACGTGACCATCAGGCTACACTACACGTCAGTCTGTTGTGTCCATAGTTTATGAGGTAGCTTCACTCATCAGATACCTATGAAATGAATAAATGATTATCACATTATTTACAGTATGCACAAGTTGAAACATGAGAAATACATAACTTTGGTAATGCTGCGAGACCTTCAGTGGTGCTGCGATAGATCAATTTACACTACTGGCCATTAAAATTGCTGCACCACGAAGATGACGTGCTACACACGCGAAATTTAACCGACAGGAAGAAGATGCTGTGATAAGCAAATGATTAGCTTTTCAGAGCATTCACACAAGGTTGCCGCCGGCGGCGACACCTACAACGTGCTGATATGAGGACAGTTTCCAACCGATTTCTCATACACAAACAGCAGTTGACCGGCGTTGCCTAGTGAAACGTTGTTGTGATGCATCGTGTAAGGAGGAGAAATGCGTACCATCACGTTTCCGACATTGAAAAGGTCGGATTGTAGCCTATCGTGATTGCGGTTTATCGTATCGCGACATTGCTGCTCGCGTTGGTCGAAATCCAACGACTGTTAGCAGAACATGGAATCGGTGGGATCAGGAGGGTAATAAGGAACGCCGTGCTGGATCCCAATGGACTCGTATCACTAGCAGTCGAGATGACAGGCATCTTATACGCATGGCTGTAACGGATCGTGCAGCCACGTCTCGATCCCTGAGTCAACAGAAGAGGGCGTTTGCAAGACAACAATCATCTGCACGAACAGTTCGACGACGTTTTCAGCAGCATGGATTATCACCTCTGAGACCATGGCTGCGGTTACCCTTGACGCTGCATCACAGACAGGAGCGCCTGCGATGGTATACTCAACTACGAACCTGGGTGCACGAATGGCAAGACGTCATTTTTTCGGATGAATCCAGGTTCTGTTTAGAGCATCATGATGGTCGAATCCGTGTTTGGCGACATCGCGGTGAACGCACGTTGGAAGCGTATATTCATCATCGCCATACTGGCGTAGCACCCGGCGTGATGTATGGGGTGCCATTGGTTATGCGTCTCGGTCACCTCTTGTTCGCATTGACAGTGGACGTTACACTTCAGATGTGTTACGACCCGTGGCTCTACCCTTCATTCGATCCCTGCGAAACCCTACATTTCAGGAGGATAATGCACGAATACATATTGAAGGTCCTGTGCGGGCCTTTCTGGGTACATAAAAATGTTCAAATGTGTGTGAAATGTTATGGGACTTAGCTGCTAAGGTCATCAGTCCCTAAGCTTACACACTACTTAACCTAAATTACCCTAAGGACAAACACACACACCCATGCCCGAGGGAGGACTCGAACCTCCGCCGGGACCAGCCGCACAGTCCATGACTGCAGCGCTCCAGACCGATCGGTTAATCCCGCGCGGTTGGATACAGAAAATGTTCGACTGCTGCCCTAGCCAGCACATTCTCCAGATCTCTCACCAATTGAAAACGTCTGGTCAATGGTGGCCGAGCAACTGGCTCGTCACAATACACCAGTCACTACTCTTGATGAACTGTGGTATCGTGTCGAAGCTGCATGGGCAGTTGTACCTGTACACGCCATCCAAGCTCTGTTTGACTCAATGCCCAGGCGTATCAAGGCCGTTATTACGGCCAGAGGTGGTTGTTCTGGGTACTGATTTCTCAGGATCTATGCAACCAAATTGGGTGAATATGTAATCACATGTCAGTTCTAGTATAATATATTTGTCCAATGAATACCCGTTTATCATTTGCATTTCTTCTTGGTGTAGCAATTTTAATGGCCAGTAGTGTATGAAATGTCCTTTATACAATGTGGTTCAATTGCTAGATGTTAGCCCATAAGATACTATCGCTGGCTAGCTGTCATGAATAGTAGCATCACACTGCAATGATGTATTCTCACTGCAAGTCTTCAGAGATCTGCAGACGGATCTCGGTGTGCAGTCTTTTAAAAAGAGTTCTTACTCACCAAGCACCTTTCTGTGTATGGCGGAGGGTAATATGTGCAGCACTGTCACTTCCTCCCTTTTCCCGTTCCAGATCCGTATGGGCCGGCCGCGGTGGCCGAGCTGTTCTAGGCGCTTCAGTCCGGAACCGCGCTGCTGCTACGGTCGCAGGTTCGAATCCTGCCTCGGGCATGGATGTGTGTGATGTCCTTAGGTTAGTTAGGTTTAAGTAGTCCTAAGTTCTAGGGGACTGATGACCTGATGTTAAGTCCCGTAGTACTCAGAGCCATTTGAACCAGATCCGTATGGTTAACGGGAGAACGATTGCTGGTACGTCTCTGTGTGGGGTTGAATCTCTCTAATTTTATCGTCATGGTCCTTTTCGCGAGCTAGACGTATATGGAAGCTATATGTTGGTTGACTCTTCCAGGAACGTACATTCTCGGAATTCCAACAGTAGACCATATCGTGATGAAAAACGGATTTGTTGAATCGTCTGTCACTGAAGCGCCTACTAAATAAACCTGCAACGAAATGTGCTGCTTTTCTTTGGATCTTCTCTGTTTCTGTAGTACAGAAAAAGTACCAGGAGTATGGTCTGGGTTGCCATTTCTTTTCATAGTAGGATCCCTTCGGTTGTCATCTGCGGGGCCCATCCAGCATATCGATATGTCGACGATATTGTACACCCCTATTTGTTGCCCTTCATGAGGTTACATTTCAGAAAGATAGTGCCCACCCACACTTGGCGAGTGTTTCTAGTGCTTGTCTTGTGCTTGCCAAATCCTACCTTGGCTAGCAAGGTCGCCAGATACTGTAACCTCCCCCTCACTTATCGACCTTACTGACAGTGAAAAATTAAACCGCGTGCACCTAATGGAAATTTGGGAAAACCAATCGTCACCGAAGTTAATTTGTCGGTAAAGAGGTAGGAAAGGGTTACATCTTAATGAAAGGAAAAATGCAAATGAAACTGGTGGAAATTAATTTTGAAAAGGGGTAAAGCTAATAAAGAAAGTAAATGTGCGGTCGTTACGTTAACAATTAACTGGCGTTGATTAGATATTTGAGATTTGGGGAAAATTACGGTCACCAGCCCCATCGACAACTACTATAATAACTGAAAATGAAAGATTAATGCACCTATATTTAGCACTATTAGCGTTGCAACTGAAAGTTGACACGTGTTGTGTGAAAACTGAATGTTCGTCAGAAGTAATAAATTTCGCTACACCCTGACTTAATTTAGCAAAAGAATTAATAAAACCGGAGTGTTGAAAGTTAATTTAGTGACTGAAATTAATAGTGAACTTTGTTTCTGAAGCATTACGAAATTCAATAAAATAAGGTTAGTCTTGGGCTACATCAACAAACATTTCAAAAGCTACTTGAATCTACGCAATTTAGAAATAAGAGATTTAACTTTGAACTTGAATTAAATGATTCTGAACAATTAACAATAGTAAAATTTAGTACGTACCAAGCTGAGCTGCAGCCACAGGTAAGCTAAAGTACGGTAACAAAACTCGCACTCTTAATTTGTGCTTGTGCAATCTAAATATTGTAGCCAGCTATGAATACTTAAACTGAACTTTGAAATTAAAGCAGTGAAATGGAATGATATTACTTTAATGCTGGCATTTGAATTTCAATGGCACTAGGGTTCAATCCGGAAAAGGAAGGGACCCTGCATGGTAATGCAATTGGGACAATGAGCAACAAAGGTTCATGCTACGTTGCTGTAATTTAAAGAGGCAAATGGAACAATTTTAAAAGCTGAGGTTTGCCATACAGTTCTAAAACTTTACGTGCTTCCAGTCTTCCTTGCTGGTTGATTGAAGGTTTGAAGTCGTCGATCGAGGCGGTGGCGACAGTCACTCATTGTCGGCCGTCGCTGTTGCAGAAGCTGGATGTTGGCGCGCCTTCTTCTCGACACTGTCACCAGGCGAAACGGGCTCTTGATGTGCGCCAGCTAATGCTTCCCGTCCCGATATGTCGACGATATTCTACACCCCTATTTGTTGCCCTTCATGAGGTTACATTTCAGAAAGATAATGCCCACCCACACTTGGCGAGTTTTTCTACTGCTTGTCTTTGTGCTTGCCAAATCCTACCTTGGCTAGCAAGGTCGCCAGATACCTCTTAGCTGGCCGCTGTGACCGTGTTTTCTTAACTATGTAAGTAGGCTGTTTAGGTTTTCTTATTGGTAACGCCACGTAGCGCTCTGTATGAAAATCACTGGCTGTGCTGTGTGCAGCCTGTGGCTAGTTTGCATTGTTGTCTGCCATTGTAGTGTTGGGCAGCGGCAGCTGGATGTGAACAGCGCGTAGCGTTGCGCAGTTGGCTATGTAAGTAGGCTGTTTAGGTTTTCTTAACTATGTAAGTAGGCTGTTTAGGTTTTCTTATTGGTAACGCCACGTAGCGCTCTGTATGAAAATCACTGGCTGTGCTGTGTGCAGCCTGTGGCTAGTTTGCATTGTTGTCTGCCATTGTAGTGTTGGGCAGCGGCAGCTGGATGTGAACAGCGCGTAGCGTTGCGCAGTTGGAGGTGAGCCGCCAGCAGTGGTGGATGTAGGGAGAGAGATGGCGGAGTTTTGTAATTTGTCATGAACTGCTATATATATTATGACTATTAAGGTAAATACATTGTTTGTTCTCTATTAAGCTCTTTCATTTGCTAACTATCCCTTTCAGTAGTTAGTGCCTTCCGTAGTTTGAATCTTTTATTTAGCTGGCAGTAGTGGCACTCGCTGTATTGCAGTAGTTCGAGTAACGAAGATTTTTGTGAGGTAAGTGATTTCTGAAAGGTATAGTTTAATGTTACTCAGGGCCATTCTTTTGCAGGGATCTTTGATAGTCAGATTGCGTTGCGCTAAAAATATTGTGTGTCAGTTTAAGCACAGTCATGTATAAATTGTTCTAAGGGGACGTTTCAACGGAGTGGTTCCAGGCGCTTTAGTCCGGAACCGCGCTGCTGCTATAGTCGCAGGTTCGAATCCTGTCTTTGGCATGGATGTGTGTGATGTCCTTAGGTTAGTTAGGTTTAATTAGTTCTAAGTCTAGGCGACTGGTGACCTCAGATATTAAGTCCCATAGTGCTTAGAGCCATTTGAACCAGATACCTCTCCAATTGCGAACTTCCGGAGCACTATGGGCGGGGCCCTCCAATCAACTCTTGATTTTGACAGTATAACGCTCCAGTTGGATATAATTTGTCACGATATCCTTCAGGAGGACATCCAAGAACACTTCAGTCAATGCTAGGCCGAATTACTGCCTGCACAGGGTCCAGAGGTGCACCAACGCGTTTCTGACTTGCTCAATTTGTGAAGCTCTTTTTCACTAATAAATCAAACAATTTTTGTGAAGTTGTAATCATACATTTTTCTGTACATGTAGATCACAACTTCCGATTTCCGTCCTATTAAGGTACAAGGGTTGTCCAGAAACAAAGTGCCGATCGGTCCCGAAATGGAAACCACTGGGGAAATCCGGCAAAGCTTTGCACAGATGTGTTGGGCAGTGTCTCTAGTACGCCCGTCGATCGTGTCGCGTCGCTCTTTTCAGTTTTGAGTGAACAGTGTGCACGTAAAGATGCATAGGGAATAGCGTCTTCCGCCAAGTATGAGGGCCTGTTTACAGATTTCGCCTGTGTCATGCAGCCCACATAACACAACTGTCGAGCAGTTCATTCTTCATGCCAATTCTCTGCCGCACACTGCAGGGAGAGTGAAGACGCTCCTGCAGCGTTTCCTATGAGAAGTGTTTGATCACCCACAAACAGTCCGTAATTAGCTCCCCCTGAGTCTCACCTCTGCTCACAAGAACCGCTGGCTGTTTTTGTTGTTGTGGTCTTCAGTCCTGAGACTGGTTTGATGCAGCTCTCCATGCTACTCTATCCTGTGCAAGTTTCTTCATCTCCCAGTACCTACTGCAACCTACATCCTTCTGAATCTGCTTAGTGTATTCATCTCTTGGTCTCCCCCTACGATTTTTACCCTCCACGCTGCCCTCCAATACTAAATTGGTGATCCCTTGATGCCTCAGAACATGTCCTACCAACCGATCCCTTCTTCTGGTCAAGTTGTGCCACAAACTTCTCTTCTCCCCAATCCTATTCAATACTTCCTCATTAGTTATGTGATCTACCCATCTAATCTTCAGCATTCTTCTGTAGCACCACATTTCGAAAGCTTCTATTCTCTTCTTGTCCAAACTATTTACCGTCCATGTTTCACTTCCATACATGGCTACACTCCATACAAATACTTTCAGAAATGACTTCCTGACACTTAAATCTATACTCGATGTTAACAAATTTCTCTTCTTCAGAAATGCTTTCCTTGCCATTGCCAGTCTACATTTTATATCCTCTCTACTTCGACCATCATCCGTTATTTTGCTCCCCAAATAGCAAAACTCCTTTACTACTTTAAGTGTCTCATTTCCTAATCTAATTCCCTCAGCATCACCCGACTTTATTCGACTACATTCCATTATCCTCGTTTTGCTTTTGTTGATGTTCATCTTATATCCTCCTTTCAAGACACCATCCATTCTGTTCAACTGCTCTTCCAAGTCCTTTGCTGTCTCTGACAGAATTACAATGTCATCGGCGAACCTCAAAGTTTTTATTTCTTCTCCATGGATTTTAATACCTACTCCAAATTTTTCTTTTGTTTCCTTTACTGCTTGCTCAATATACAGATTGAATAACATCGGGGAGAGGCTACAACCCTGTCTTACTCCCTTCCCAACCACTGCTTCTCTTTCATGTCCCTCGACTCTTATAACTGCCATCTGGTTTCTGTACAAATTGTAAATAGCCTTTCGCTCCCTGTATTTTATCCCTGCCACCTTTAGAATTTGAAAGAGAGTATTCTAGTCAACATTGTCAAAAGCCTTCTCCAAGTCTACAAATGCTAGAAACGTAGGTTTGCCTTTCCTTAATCTTTCTTCTAAGATAAGTCGTAAGGTCAGTATTGCCTCACGTGTTCCCATTTTTCTACGGAATCCAAACTGATCTTCCCCGAGGTCGGCTTCTACTAGATTTTCCATTCGTCTGTAAAGAATTCGTGTTAGTATTTTGCAGCTGTGGCTTATTAAACTGATTGTTCGGTAATTTTCACATCTGTCAACACCCGCTTTCTTTGGGACTGGAATTATTATATTCTTCCTGAAGTCTGAGGGTACCTCGCCTGTTTCATACATCTTGCTCACCAGATGGTAGAGTTTTGTCAGGATTGGCTCTCCCAAGGCCGTCAGTAGTTCTAATGGAATGTTGTCTACTCCCGGCGCCTTGTTTCGACTCAGGTCTTTCAGTGCTCTGTCAAACTCTTCACGCAGTATCGTATCTCCCATTTCATCTTCATCTACATCCTCTTCCATTTCCATAATATTGTCCTCAAGTACATCACCCTTGTATAGACCCTCTATATACTCCTTCCACCTTTCTGCCTTCCCTTCTTTGGTTAGAACTGGGTTTCCATCTGAGCTCTTGATGTTCATGCAAGTGGTTCTCTTATCTCCAAAGGCCTCTTTAATTTTCCTGTAGGCAGTATCTATCTTACCTCTAGTGAGATAAGCCTCTACATCCTTACATTTGTCCTCTAGCCATCCCTGCTTAACCATTTTGCACTTCCTGTCGATCTCATTTTTGAGACGTTTGTATTCCTTTTTGCCTGCTTCATTTACTGCATTTTTATATTTTGTCCTTTCATCAATTAAATTCAATATTTCTTCTGTTACCCAAGGATTTCTACTAGCCCTCGTCTTTTTGCCTACTTGATCCTCTGCTGCCTTCACTACTTCATCCCTCAAAGCTACCCATTCTTCTTCTACTGTATTTCTTTCCCCCATGCCTGTCAATTGTTCCCTTATGCTCTCCCTGAAACTCTGTACAACCTCTGGTTCTTTCAGTTTATCCAGGTCCCATCTCCTTAAATTCCCACTTTTTTGCAGTTTCTTCAGTTTTAATCTACAGGTCATAACCAATAGATTGTGGTCAGAGTCCACATCTGCCCCTGGAAATGTCTTACAATTTAAAACCTGGTTCCTAAATCTCTGTCTTACCATTATATAATCTATCTGATACCTTTTAGTATCTCCCGGGTTCTTCCATGTATACAACCTTCTATCGTGATGGCTATGAAGACAAAATTTTTCCACTGACAACGAGCTGCAGACCAGTGCAGATAACTGGCCGAAAGCACAGGCGGCTGCTTTCTATGCTGAGGATATTGGAAAGTTGATACAACACTACAATAACACTCGAAGTTGGAGCGGCGACTATGTAGAGATGTAGGTGGAAGGTGTACCTAACTGTTGCAAAAATAAAACGTTTCTGGTTTTCACTGCGGTTTCCATTTCACGACCAATCGGAACTTACTTTCTGGATGACCCTCGTAATTCCTACATGGTGCGTCAGTCTTTTTTTTTTTTTTGTCTATTTTACGCTTCCAACACAACGTCTTCGCCAGGCGTGTTGCTTACTCACAGCCCGCAGGCGTATCTCCTCTGGAGCCTATTCACTAATACGAGGGCTGTCCAGAAAGTAAGTTACGATTGATCGCGAAATGAAAATCACAGTGAAAATCAGAAATGTTTCATTTGTAACAGTTAGCTACACCTTTCAGCTACTCCTCTACTCAGACATTCGTCGTAGCGTTGTAAAAGCTCGTTGTCTGTGCCAAAATGTTGTCTTCATAGCCAGCGGTTCGTTTGAGCAGAGATAAAACTCAGTGGGAGACAATTACGGGCTGTATTGTGGGTAACCAAACATTTCCAATTGAAACGATGCAGGAACATCTTCATTGCCCCTGCAGAATGAGGCTGAGAATTGTCTTGAAGAAGAAACCGCACGACAGTTATGTAATGTTGGTTGCATAGCTTCAGGGGAAAATCCTCACCAGGCCCTCGTACTTGGCGGGAGACACTATTTTCTATAACATCTTTACGCGCTCACTAAGAGCTCAGGAATGAAAAGAGCGACATAATTCTACCTAGAGTCATACTAGAGACACTGTCCAACACATCTTCGCAAAGCTTTAACGGATTTTCATAATCGTTTCCATTTCGCGACCGATCGTAACTTACTTTCTGGACAGCCCTCGTACCACACAAGCGTCGCATTTTATGGGCAAAATACTACAGGGTGTTTCAAAAATGACCGGTATATTTGAAACGGCAATAAAAACTAAACGAGCAGCGATACAAATACACCGTTTGTTGCAATATGCTTGGGACAACAGTACATTTTCAGGCGGACAAACTTTCGAAATTACAGTAGTTACAATTTTCAACAACAGATGGCGCTGCAAGTGATGTGAAAGATATAGAAGACAACGCAGTCTGTGGGTGCGCCATTCTGTACGTCGTCTTTCTGCTGTAAGCGTGTGCTGTTCACAACGTGCAAGTGTGCTGTAGACAACATGGTTTATTCCTTAGAACAGAGGATTTTTCTGGTGTTGGAATTCCACCGCCTAGAACACAGTGTTGTTGCAACAAGACGAAGTTTTCAACGGAGGTTTAATGTAACCAAAGGACCGAAAAGCGATACAATAAAGGATCTGTTTGAAAAATTTCAACGGACTGGGAACGTGACGGATGAACGTGCTGGAAAGGTAGGGCGGTCCAAATGACGCCAACGTCCACGCATCGTCTCATGCGCCAGAGTTTACACCTCTATCCATACAAAATTCAAAAGCGGCAACCCCTCAGCGCCGCTACCATTGCTGCACGAGAGACATTCGCTAACGATATAGTGCACAGGATTGATGACGGCGATATGCATGTGGGCAGCATTTGGTTTACTGACGAAGCTTATTTTTACCTGGACGGCTTCGTCAATAAACAGAACTGGCGCATATAGGGAACCGAAAAGCCCCATGTTGCAGTCCCATCGTCCCTGCATCCTCAAAAAGTACTGGGCTGGGCCGCCATTTCTTCCAAAGGAATCATTGGCCCATTTTTCAGATCCGAAACGATTACTGCATCACGCTATCTGGACATTCTTCGTGAATTTGTGGCGGTACAAACTGCCTTAGACGACACTGCGAACACCTCGTGGTTTATGCAAGATGGTGCCCGGCCACATCGCACGGCCGACGTCTTTAAGTTCCTGCTCGAATATTTCGATGATCGTGTGATTGCTTTGGACTATCCGAAACATACAGGATTGGCCTCCCTATTCGCCAGACATGAACCCCTGTGACTTCTTTCTGTGGGGACACTTGAAAGACCAGGTGTACCGCCAGAATCCAGAAACAATTGAACAGCTGAAGCAGTATATCTCATCTGCATGTGAAGCCATTCCGCCAGACACGTTGTCAAAGGTTTCGGGTAATTTCATTCAGAGACTACGCCATATTATTGCTACACATGGTGGATATGTGGAAAATATCGTACTATAGAGTTTCCCAGACCGCAGCGCCATCTGTTGTTGAAAATTGTAACTACTGTAATTTCGAAAGTTTGTCCGCCTGAAAATGTACTGTTGTCCCAAGCATATTGCAACAAACGGTGTATTTCTATCGCTGCTCGTTTAGTTTTTATTGCCGTTTCAAATATACCGGTCATTTTTGAAACACCCTGTATATACAAACAGTCTGTTGATACACTGATACAGGCGCCACCAGAGGGCGACAGGCACGCTTCCGAGTAGAGCGCGCATCAGGAATCGACGGCGCTGCTATCGGTGAAACGAATGCCGTTCGCACGTCACGTGATCGCGGACATACTTCCGCCTGCTGGATACTCCAGGGTAAGCACATCCTGGAGCAGCAGCAATCAACTGCTCACTCAGTTCCGGGCCCGGAGCTGGCCTCAGTCGTAGCTCATCGATCGGAACTCGGCGAGAGCGGCCCAGACGCCCCGCTTTACACCGCGCCGTCTCCGCACTATACAGGGTACTCCGTACGGTGTGGCCCCACGGACGCCGCTCCTACAGTCACTCGGGTTGAGGCTTACCTCGGAATTCGTATTCCTCCATGGAACTTCGTTTCTGATATGCTCAAGCAATCACGAACGAAGTTTCTGTTGTCATTAGATGTAATCTTAATTGTGAAATTGTGCCGTGAATTAAGTGTTATTTACTTCAACCTGGGACTCAATTACTACAGTATGCATCACCCACTACGGGACTTAAGAATGACACTGAAGAGCCAAAAAACTGGTACACCTGCCTAATATCGTGTAGAGCCCCAGCGAGCACACAGAAGTGCCGCAATACGACGTGGAATGGACTCGACTAATATCTGTAGTAGTGCTTTCCATAAATCCATAAGAGTACGAGGGGGTGGAAATCTCTTCTGAACAGCACGTTGCAAGCCATCCGAGATATGCTCATCAATGTTCATGTCTGGGGAGTTTGGTGACCAGCAAATATGTTTAACCCCAGAAGAGTATTTCTGGAGCCACGCTGTAGCAATTCTGGACGTGTGGGGTGTCGCATTGTCCTGTTGGAATTGCCTAAGTCCGTCGGAATGACAATGAACATGAATGGATGCAGATGATCAGACAGGTTGCTAACGTACGTGTCACCGGTCAGAATCGTATCCAGAAGTATCAGGGGTCTCATATCACTCCAAGTGCTCACGACCCACACCATTACAGAGCCTCCACCAGCTTGTACAGCCCCTGCAGACATGCAGGTTCCATGGTTCAAAAAATGGCTCTGAGCACTATGCGATTTAACTTCTGAGGTCATCAATCGCCTAGAACTTAGAACTAATTAAACCTAACTAACCTAAGGACATCACGCGCATCCATGCCCCAGGCAGGATTCGAACCTGCGACCGTAGCGGTCGCTCGGTTCCAGAATGTAGCGCCTAGAACCGCACGGCCACTCCGGCCGGCAGGTTCCATGGATTCATGAGGTTGTCTCCATACTCGTACGCGTCCACCCGCTCGACCAGGCAACATGTTTCCAGTCATCAATAGTCCAATGGCTGCGTTGACGGGCCCAGGCGAGGCGTAAAGCTATGTGTCGGGCAGTCATCAAGGCTACACGAGCGGGCCTTAGGCTCCGAAATCCCATATCGATGATGTTTCGTTGAATGGTTTCCACACTGACACTTGTTGATGGCCCAGCATCGAAATCTGCAGCAATTTTCGGAAGAATTGCACTTCTCCGCTGCAGAGTCCCTTCTCTGCCAGGAAGTTTCATATGGGACTTAACTGCTAAGGTCATCAGTCCCTAAGCTTACACACTACTTAACCTAAATTATCCTAAGGACAAAAACACACACCCATGCCCGAGGGAGGACTCGAACCTCCGCTGGGACCAGCCGCACAGTCCATGACTGAAGCGCCTGAGACCGCTCGGGAAATCCCGCGCGGCTATCCCCACTTCATGGCTACCTCGGAGACGCTGTGTCCCGTCGCTTGTGCTCCGATTACAACATCACGTTCAAACTCATTTAATCTTTGATAACCTGCTACTGCAGTAACCGATCTAACAACTGCGCCAGACACTTATGTTACATAGGCGTTGCCGACCGCAGCGCCATATTCTGCATGTTCATGTATCTCTGTATTTGAATATATACCAGTTTCTTTGTCACCTCAGTGCAATTTCCTCTATCAAATCTATCGGGTGTGGATCCAAAACTGACGAGCAATATTCAAGTATTGGTCGAACGAGTGCTTTGTAAGCGACCACCTTTCTTGATGGACTATATTTCCTGAGGGTTCTTCCAATGAATCTGCCTGCCATCTGCCTTACCACGACTAATTTTAAGTGGTCGTCCTACTTCATAGAGCTCTGTGCCCGTAATCCTAGATATTTTATGCAAATAACTGTTACCAGTGATCATTGGAAAGCATATTGTCTTGAGCATGGCATCCAACCCGATGGGCAGGTGCCATCAGGCAACATCTTTGTAGGCGGCGGTAACGGCTTAAATAAGTTTTTCAGCGTGAGTGGTTCTAGGAAGCATGTACAACCGGTCGTATTTGCGGACTTGGAACCGATAGTTATTGGCAAGTACGGTAATATACGCAATGTTTAATCTGCGGTGTATGCAATGAAAAATATTTCAGTGGGAAACTTAATTTTTTTTAGAATGTGTATGTTTGTCCGTTGTGGATGAAATGTGTACAGGCACCTACAGGCAGCTGTTCCACCCAGAGAAGTTGGTTACAAGCATGGTACTGGTTCAGGCTTTACTTCAGTGTGAATGGAACGACTATCAGTGGATTATGGCAAAAACAGATGACTGGAATTTGCTATTTACCCAACTCCTCAGGAGAGAAGATTTTGTAAAACACTGAATCTTCCCTTTGAGATTTGAAGGAACTCTTTGTGTGCAGGTTTCTACGATTAAAGCATAACTTGTTTTCGAGTATCAACAGCAGTTGTGAAGCAATAGAACCCCACCCTAACAACTCACACCACGCTGGGGCAGTTCGAATGTACACTCCTGGAAATTGAAATAAGAACACCGTGAATTCATTGTCCCAGGAAGGGGAAACTTTATTGACACATTCCTGGGGTCCGATACATCACATGATCACACTGACACAACCACAGGCACATAGACACAGGCAACAGAGCATGCACAATGTCGGCACTAGTACAGTGTATATCCACCTTTCGCAGCAATGCAGGCTGCTATTCTCCCATGGAGACGATCGTAGAGATGCTGGATGTAGTCCTGTGGAACGGCTTGCCATGCCATTTCCACCTGGCGCCTCAGTTGGACCAGCGTTCGTGCTGGACGTGCAGACCGCGTGAGACGACGCTTCATCCAGTCCCAAACATGCTCAATGGGGGACAGATCCGGAGATCTTGCTGGCCAGGGTAGTTGACTTACACCTTCTAGAGCACGTTGGGTGGCACGGGATACATGCGGACGTGCATTGTCCTGTTGGAACAGCAAGTTCCCTTGCCGGTCTAGGAATGGTAGAACGATGGGTTCGATGACGGTTTGGATGTACCGTGCACTATTCAGTGTCCCCTCGACGATCACCAGTGGTGTACGGCCAGTGTAGGAGATCGCTCCCCACACCATGATGCCGGGTGTTGGCCTTGTGTGCCTCGGTCGTATGCAGTCCTGATTGTGGCGCTCACCTGCACGTGTTGAGCAATTCGGCGGTACGTCCACCCGGCCTCCCGAATGCCCACTATACGCCCTCGCTCAAAGTCCGTCAACTGCACATACGGTTCACGTCCACGCTGTCGCGGCATGCTACCAGTGTTAAAGACTGCGATGGAGCTCCGTATGCCACGGCAAACTGGCTGACACTGACGGCGGCGGTGCACAAATGCTGCGCAGCTAGCGCCATTCGACGGCCAACACCGCGGTTCCTGGTGTGTCCGCTGTGCCGTGCGTGTGATCATTGCTTGTACAGCCCTCTCGCAGTGTCCGGAGCAAGTATGGTGGGTCTGACACACCGGCGTCAATGTGTTCTTTTTTCCATTTCCAGGAGTGTATTTTCATACGTGGCAGTGAGTCTATGTATGACATTTGCCTCTGTAACTGTCCGCAGCTCGTGGTCGTGCGGTAGCGTTCTCGCTTCCCGCGCCCGGGTTCCCGGGTTCGATTCCCGGGGAGGTCAGGGATTTTCTCTGCCTCGTGATGACTGGGTGTTGTGTGATGTCCTTAGGTTTGTTAGGTTTAAGTAGTTCTAGGGGACTGATGACCATAGATGTTAAGTCCCATAGTGCTCAGAGCCATTTTGCCACGGACGTTAAATGCCCAGCTAACAACAATCTTAACAGGCCGACTGGACAGAGTGTATCCTCAATCACTGCATATTTTCGCTTTTTTGGAGCTCTTATTGTGGACCAGCAGAACTCCAGACCAACTCGAATCCTCGTATACAATTCCCACTTGTTCCGTATGCCCCTGTCATCCCGGCAGAAAAATCTTACCATGAGGAACTCTCTGTGAAATAACGAACGCCTGCTTCGAACCTGCCAACCAAATGGTGTAAGGTTATCTGGGGCATGGGAAGTACATGGCATGTTATATGTTGTACAGGGAAATAAAGAACAGTGCGAAGTTATTCACATGAGTACTAAAAGAAATCAGCTAAATTTCGATTACGCGGTAAGTCTCAGAAATCTGAGGGCTGTAAATTAAGCTAAATACTTAGGGATTACAATTACAAATAACTTAAACTGGAACGATCATATAGATAATATTGTGGTTAGAGGAAACCAAAGACTGCGATTCATTGGCAGAACGCTTACAAGGTGCAACAGGTCTACCAAAGAGACTGTATACACTACGCTTCTCCGCCCTATTCTGGAGTACTGCTGTGCGGTGTGGGATCCGCATCAGGTGGGACTGACGGATGACATCGAAAAAGTACAAAGAAGGGCAGCTCGTTTTGTATTATCGCGAAATAGGGGAGATAGTGTCACAGGCATGATACGTGAATTGGAGGGGCAATCATTAAAACAAAGGCGTTTTTCGTTGCGACGGGATCTTCTCATGAAATTTCAATCACCAGTTTTCTCCTCCGATTGCGAAAACATTCTGTTGCCACCCACCTACATAGGTAGAAATGATTATCACGATAAAATAAGAGAAAAATTTAAGTGCTCGTTTTTCCCGCATGCCGTTCGAGAGTGGAACGGTAGAGAGACAGCATGAAGGTGGTACATTGAACCCACTGCCAGGCACTTTATTGTGAATAGCAAAGTAATCACGTAGATGTAGATGTAGATGAGACGTTGTGTTGAAGGATGTGAATCCTACTTTGTGAATTATTATGACAAGGCGAACCATTCGATTTGTCGATTCGTGTCCCACTGTTTTCAAGGTCTGAGTGACTGTTATATTACCACTAAAGATTTAACTATTGATCTATTTTATGGAACAGAATGGAAATACTGAGAATATTTAGTAAAATATCCCTCCTTATTATACGAGAGGCGTTCGGTAAGTGATGTAACACTTTTTTACTCGCCAAATTTTGGGAAAAAAAGGAAGAATTTGTTGTGGTACATCGTGGAATATTCCCGCTTCAGCCCCTATAGTATCAAGAAGTTCTGATGGGTAGCGGCGTTACACGTAACCTTCAAAGTGACATCTGTGACGAATCAGCTTTCCAAGAAGAGAACTATCATTGAGTTCGTTTTGGCGCAAAACAAGAGCATTGCAGCTATTCATGGATGCTTGCGACATTTCTACGGAGACCTGGCAGTGAGCAAAAGCACGGTGAGTCGTTGAGTGAGGTGTCTGTCATCATTGCAACAAGGACGCACAAACATGTCCGATCTCCCACGTGTCCGCCGGCCGCACACAGCTGCGACCCCTCCAATTTTGGAGCGTGCGGACACTCTCATTCGAGGTGATCGATAGATCATACGCAAAGACCTCCCATAGTGCTCAGAGCTATTTGAACCATGCACGCATACAGGCCTTCAGTAAGATAGCGTAAGGCCGTAGCTCTGAAAAAGATTACGTTGAGAAATAAAATTTTGTAGCCAAAAAAGTGGAGAGTAATATGGTGTATTGGAATCTTGAATAAAATCACCCTGGTATGTATTGCATTACATATTGAACACCCCTCGTAGGTCGGAATAAACTATCAACCTATTGTGATACCTGGAGGTGATCTGCCAAAGATTGAGCGTATTGTTTGCCTGATGATAAACACAACTACAACTGCAGAGGCCGAGGGTCGCCTTGACCATACCTTTGATTTCATGTATGCCAAGTAAGCTATTGTACATTAGTACGTCGGTGTGGAGGAAGGAGAGTTTCAAGAAGCTCGTGAATATCTGGTATCTCTTGAAAACGACCATGGAAATGTCGGTATGGATTTCACTGAAGAACAAAACTACGTTTTATATAATAAATTTTGAATAAATCAAATGACTTGTACAACAGGTACGAACTGAATGGGACAGTCCTGCTGTTAATATTCGGGAAGATGAAGCGCGCTCTGTCCAATCATACTGATTTAGATTTCCGTGGCTTTCCTATATCGCTTCAGGAAAATTCTTGGATGACTCCTTCGAGGTCACGGGTGACCTGTAGTCCTATCGTCATAAAGCATGTCTATGCATTCTATGAATATCTATATTTTGATATACTGATTTTCTTTGTGTCACCATAATTATACACGACTGGACATTAAAATTGCTACACAACGAAGATCACGTGCTACACACGCGAAATTTAACCGACAGGACGAAGATGCTGTGATATGCAAATGATTAGCTTTTCAGAGTATTCACACAAGGTTAGCGCCGGTGGCGACACCTACAACGCGCTGTCATCAGGAATGTTTCCAACCGATTTCTCATACACAAACAGCAGTTGACCGGCGCTGCCTGGTGAAACGTTGTTGTGATGGCTCGTGTAAGGAGGAGAAATGCGCACCATCATGTTTCCGACTTTGAAAAGGTCGGATTGTAGCCTATCGCGATTTCGGTTTATCGTATCGCGACATTGTTGCTCGCGTTGGTCGAGATCCAATGACTGTTAGCAGAATATGAAATCGGTGGGTTCAGGAGGGTAATACGGAACGCCATGCTGGATCCCAACGGCCTCGTATAACTAGCAGTCGAGGTGATAGGCATTTTATCCGCATGGCTGTAACAGATAGTACAGCCACGTCTTGATCCCTGAGTCAACAGATGGGGACGTTTGCAAGACAACAACCATCTGCACGAACAGTTCGACGACGTTTGCAGCAGCATGGACTATCAGTTCGGAGACCATGGCTGCGGTTACCCTTGACGCTGCATCACAGACAGGAGCGCCTGCAATGGTGTACTCAACGACGAACCTGGGTGCACGAATGGCAAAACGTCATTTTTTCGGATGAAGCCAGGTTCTGTTTACAGCATCATGATGGTCGAATCCGTGTTTGGCGACATCGCGGTGAACGCACATTGGAAGCGTGTATTCGTCATCGCCATACTGGCGTATCACGCGGTGTGATGGTATGGGGTGCCATTGGTTACACGTCTCGGTCACCTGTTGTTCGCATTAACGGCACTTTGAACAGTGGACGTTACATTTCAGATGCGTTACGAGCCGTGGCTCTACCCTTCATTCGATCCCTGCGAAACCCTACATTTCAGCAGAATAATGCACGACCGCATGTTGCAGGTCCTTTACGGGCCTTTCTGGATACAGAAAATGTTGGACTGCTGCCCTGGCCAGCACATTCTCCAGATCTCTCACCAACTGAAAACGTCTGGTCAATAGTGGCCGAGCAACTGGCTCGTCACAATACGCCAGTCACTACTCTCGATGAGCTATGGTATCGTGTTGAAGCTACATGGACAGCTTTACCTGTACACGCCATCCAAGCTCTGTTTGACTCAATGCCCAGGCGTATCAAGGCCGTTATAACGACCAGAGGTGGTTGTTCTGGGAACTGATTTGTCAGGATCTATGCACCCAAATTGAGTGAAAATGTAATCACATGTCACTTCTAGTATAATATATTTCTCCAATGAATACCCGTTTATTATCTACATTTCTTCTTGGTGTAGCAATTTTAATGACCAGTAGCGTATACAACAATCAGAAATTACGTGTAACCATAAATATTAGTAGCGATGTTTCTTGAATCAATAAAAACAAATGAGGTGAAGGTGCCGAAGAGAACAGTTTCGCAATATGATTGGGTTGGGATGTTTTGGCGGAGGAGACTAGACAGCGAAGACATCGGTCTCATCGGGTTAGGGAAGGATGGGGAACGAAGTCGGCCGTAACCTTTGAAAGGAGTCATCTCGGAATTTACCTGGAGTGATTTAGGGAAATCACAGAAAACCTAAATCAGGAAGGCCGGACGCGCGATTGAACCGTCGTCCTCCCGAAAGCGATTCCAGTGTGCTAACCACTGCGCCTCCTTGCCCGGTCCGCTAGATGCACAGTTTGAAGTTATTAATGTTGTAAGTCATTTCAGACTTGTGTTGATTTTAAATTGAGCGACTTTCTCGTTCTTTATTTATGTAATAAAGTTTATTTTGAGCTAATTTCTATGAAATTGTTATAAATAGTTCTGAATTAAATAACATTTTAATCAAGAGACTAACTGAAGAAATTCACTGCTTCTTGAAGTGATTACTTTATATACGTGCATTAGTGGACTCCTTAATAGAAGAACATTGGGCCAGAGTGTGATAATGCGGCTGCTCCTCCTCCGATCTTGGTTAGTTGACTGATTTGTAATAAAGTCTGAGGTGTACGTCAGGCTGAAAGGTTAGGTTGAGAGTTGTGTGAAGTCAACAAATGTGATTACGAAACGACGGTTGTGGGAAGAAAGTGACCTGTAGTATAGCCTGAGGGCCACATTTCCACTATGTGTAACAGTTTTTTCCAACTTGTTCCGCAGTTTTCTTCAGTAAACTAAAGCTGACATGTGAATTCAGGAAATCTGTATCGTATAATATTAAATACATATTTGAAATTAATTAACGTATATTTTTGTGTATAAGCTGTACACAAACCGCGAAAAAGGCGAGAGGCTTTATATAACTTTTACCGAATTCTGTTTTCTGTGGTGTGTAAAGCACTGTCAGTTTATGGGATTTGATTGCAAGTTACACTTGGCATAGTAGTGGTGGGGTGTCGCAGATTCCAAGACGCTTGACACATCCTAGTTACACGCACACATCTCACCCGCCACCAATCCAAGATTGCCATCTATTCTAAGAGGTGTAAGGTCTGGGTTTGGGTACCGTCATGTTTAATTTTCTTAAATTTTGTTTCCTAATGATTTTGGGAGACGTCAGTGTCACACCGCAGTTGCTCTATTGCAACACATCTATGTTAGTGTCATGGGGGTCCGGTAGTGAAATTGGAGTAGAAGGTCCTAAGTTCGAATCCCGTCATGTTTTTATTAAAATTAATGCCTTCCACTATCAGGATTTAGGATTGTTTCTTTGGAGTTTAAGAATATTAAGCACAATGGGACTCGGACACAGTGCCTTCCAGCTCCTAGGATAAGTGCCCGTTTTGCGTTGGGGGTAGGGAGAGGTGTGGGAAATGACATCATAGGGGTTGTGGGTGTACTTAGGTTGTGACCGAAGTGTCTTGAAAACGGCGACGGCCCACCAGGCCTACTTCCACTGACAGATAGTGGTGTAAGCTGGTACACGAGAACATGAGTAAACATACCAATTGCCAGCAGAGAGTCGTCCCGGCATTTGGTAGAGGTATTCTTGTACAGGGAATGGTAACGTGGGTTTAAATATGCTCCCTGATGTCTTTGCCATCCTTTCGTAGTGAACGGTACAGGATCTAATGTTCGATCGTGTGTATACGTCTGTTTGTCTATAGTATTAAACTGGTGACATGAACCTCCAGGAAGACAATGTACCATTCCATCTCACCCCCCCTCCTCTCCCCCTCCTTTACCCTACAAATAGAGTCAGAAAGGCCGGCCGGAGTGGCCGAGTGGTTAAAGGCGCTATAGTCTGGAACCGCACGACCGCTACGGTCGCAGGTTCGAATCCTGCCTCGGGCAGGGATGTGTGTGATGTCCTTAGGTTAGTTAGGTTTAAGTAGTTCTAAGTTCTAGGGGACTTATGACCACAGCAGTTGAGTCCCATAGTGCTCAGAGCCATTTTTTAGAGTCAGAAAGGTTGGGAACATGAGATCGCTTATGAGGCCGCTCAGGCCATCTGACTTCAATCCTATTTAAAGGAAAGAAGATTAGGGCTTAAAGTCCAGTCGAAGATGACGTTGAGACATAACACAAGCCCAAAGTGGGGTAAGGAAGTCGCCCGTGCTCTTTAGAAGGAACCATCCCAGCATTTGCCTTAAGCTATTTACGGAAAACTTAAATCTGGATGGTCGGACGGTGACTTGACCGGTTCCTCTCAAATAAAAATCCAGTCCCTTACCTATACGGCTTCTCGATCGGTCAGTCGGTCTTGCTGGACAAAATTGTAGTTTTGTAACACGTTTTTATTAGGTCGCTGTCTTGTCTGTTTCTCTGTTCAGTACAAATTTTGCAATTGATTTTAATCTAACTTCACAATGAGCTAGAGACTTGAAACTTTCAACATACCTCATAACTGGATGACAATGCAGTATTAACTCGCTTTCTTGTCTAGTGTGTAGCGGAGAGTATTTTGTGTACCACTGCTACTTCCCTCTTTTTCCTGCTTCAGTAGTGAATGTTTCGAAGTAAGAACGATTGTTGTCAAGCCTCCGCGAGATCTCGATTCTGTCTCATTTTTTCTTTCACAGTCTTTTCGCCAGATGTTCGTCATAGGAAGCAATATATTGGTTGACTCAGTTGAAGGGAAACTGAAATAAACCTGAAATCTACCACATTTCTTTATTGTAATCACATCAGAATTTTTGAAATCAGTTGAAAAATTTCACACAGACACACAACACTAAAAAGAAGAAAATAATTATTTAAATAAAACACTTCTTTGTATAACCCTTTTAAAATGAACTAGGAAGTAAAAAAAATAATTTTTCCTTGCCCCATACAGATTCCTAAACCCAAAGAGGTAGTCTTGAATATTTTGCTTGGGAATTTTTAATAGCTGTGGTAATACTTTTGAAATTTAAAACGAAAAACATGGGGCTCATGCAATAGATAATAGTAAGAAGCGTCGAAAATAGCTGTCGTCCGCAGCTCGTGGTCGCGCGGTAGCGTTCTCGCTTCCCGCGCCCGGGTTCCCGGGTTCGATTCCCGGCGGGGTCAGGGATTTTCTCTGCCTCATGATGACTGGGTGTTGTGTGCTGTCCTTAGGTTAGTTAGGTTTAAGTAGTTCTAAGTTCTAGGGGACTGATGACCATAGATGTTAAGTCCCATAGTGCTCAGAGCCATTTGAACCATTTGAAATAACTGTCATTGAGTTAAATCACATCACAGTTCATATCATATGCAGTGCAATAATAATGTTAGTGATTTCCGTGAGCTATTCATGGATCAGTTATCTATTGCAAGCGCCCTACGTTCTTCGTTTCTTTTTTTTTTAACTTTTAAAAGTTCTGTCACACACAAATTTTCGGGACTATGTATATGGGATTAGGAATCTTTATGGAGTTAGGCAAAATTATTTTGTACTTTATTGGTCGTTCTTAAAACGTGTTATATTAAAATGTTTTTCATTTAAATAATTATCTTATATTTAGTTTAAAATAGAAACGTGGCAAAATCTATGATTTTCAACCTTTCCGTTCATTGATTCGACCACCGCCACATTCTAAACCAGAAACCCGGTGTATCAGAGCCCGCTTTCTGTGTCTGTCAATATATTTTATCGATATTAAACAATTAATGCGTTCCAGGCAGTCCTCAGCGTCTGTACTCTTTGTATTTCCCCAAATATACCAAATGGATGAACGTTTCAGTTTGTTTAATTTGACGGAGTGTGTGTCTTGGAAATTTCATTTTTTATTTCATGGAAGACAAATAGATCAGAACGTACTGAAATCTATATACAGCATGTTAAACAGCGCAATAATTCATCTTCGGACAAGTTAAAGGGCAAAAATTTTAAGTGTATTAATAGCGTCAAATTCAATGTACGTACGCGACATGCAGAATGTCAGTCAAGTTATGTTTTGCATAAAATACTATTTCATGAGGCAAGAGATAAAAATGCGGTGATATAGGGTGACCAATTAGTATGCTGTCGGACACATTTTTGAAGGAGCATTTGCAGTGTAGGAATGTAAACTCTAAATAACAGAAAAATACTTTTCTTTTAGTCGCTGTTGTTAAAGAGTCGATTGAAGAGTTCACATCTGGTGAGTGTTTGGTCTCTATGTATTGGGCGCACGTTCTTGCTGCTAAATGCAGCCGATTGTTCCGCCTGTCGCCACAGCGCCGCCTTAATTTAAGTAACTGCAGAGCGCGCCATCAGTTAATCAAGTAAATTCTGTTGTGTGTTTTTTCGTTTTTTTTTTTAATTTTTCCCGAAGCACATAGGCACTTAGCGAGGTATTCGCCTGTACAAGCGAGGATGATCATATATACAGCACTCCCACGATGGGGTATCTGAGAAAATATCTCTAATTCGACACAAATATTCAGTATTGGTTTCTCGTTAATCTTGTGTTCGCGTTAAGCTATATGCACAAGTCACGAACGAAAAATTTTTAACTAGGTAATTAAGAGCTGCTACAAATACCACGTGAAAAGTTTAATAATGCCAGTGCATATACTACCAAAGGACGTGAGAGCGAGGTGACGCAGTGGTTAGACACTGGACTCGCATTCGGGAGGACGACGGTTCAATCCCGCGTCCGGCCATCCTGATTTAGGTTTTCCGTGATTTCCCTAAATCACTCCAGGCCAATGCCGGGATGGTTCCTCTGAAAGGGCACGGCCGACTTCCTTCCCCATCCTTCCCTAATCCGATGAGACCGATGACCACGCTATCTGGTCTCCTTCCCCAAACCAACCAACCAAAGGACGTGAACAAATTAATAAAGTTATACTAAAGGGGCAAACTTATGCACCATATTTTGTAGCATAGGACTAAATCTTCTAGATAAGGCAGTACGAAAGACACATCGTAAAGACCGCAAAATGATGACAAACAAGAATTACATAGGTTTCTTCTGAAACCACTGGCCACTTTGTGAAAGACCTAAAGGTGAGACATCTAATACATACGACGCGACACTAGAAGGAAGTACGTAGTTGACCAGCACCAAGACAGGGTGACTGAAACTGGTGACCTCAGCTACACCAGACAATGTTTCAATCGAGATGTGCGCTGCGTAAGTCGATAGACTTCATCATTCACAGCTCATCACAAGTAAAAGTCGATAGAGGTTAGATCTGGCGACCGCGGGAAGGGTGGACTCAGAGGACCCTTTTCGTTCAATATTATGTCTCTCCAGATTTTCATCCAGGAAAGTTCGTATGGCGGGCTGATAGTGAGGTGGCGCCCCATCCTGTTGGCAGAAGACATCATCATCTCCATAAAGCACACACACACGGTAAAATTAACTCGCGAAATATTTCCAGGTACTCTTTACAATGAAGGCATCATCAAAGAAAAGGTGTAACCTCCCAACAGTAAAAATAAGTATAATTATATATACAATTCACATTCAGCGTAACCTACCAACAGTTTACTTCCGTAACCTTGGAACAATAAAATGTTACTAATCTCTCAATAAAACTCTGGCTCACATATATCCCTTCAATAATTAACTGAGTGTGAATCTAAACTGCTAAATTTGGACGTCAGCAGTGCTGCGTCATGGCCCTGAAAGATCATTCTGAATAAATCGAAAATTCTTACCTCAATAAGGTTGCCGGATAACGCATACATATCTGCTCCTATAAGAAATTTTTCTGGCACAGGCCAGTGCAATGCTGGCCGATAGGTTTGTCATGTATAAAAAGAAACAACTGATTTTTCTTTACAGTAATCGGGATGACCATGGATTGGAGAAATTAGTAAATTCTTTAAATTGAGAAGAATGATTGTCAAAAGTTAATTTTTATAAAAAATATTATTATTAAGAGATTTTTTAAAACATTTACATGAGACTTGATATAACAATAGTACATATGCGCGAGGCTGCTTTTACCTTATACTACACTCCTGGAAATGGAAAAAAGAACACATTGACACCGGTGTGTCAGACCCACCATACTTGCTCCGGACACTGCGAGAGGGCTGTACAAGCAATGATCACACGCACGGCACAGCGGACACACCAGGAACCGCGGTGTTGGCCGTCGAATGGCGCTAGCTGCGCAGCATTTGTGCACCGCCGCCGTCAGTGTCAGCCAGTTTGCTGTGGCATACGGAGCTCCATCGCAGTCTTTAACACTGGTAGCATGCCGCGACAGCGTGAACGTGAACCGTATGTGCAGTTGACGGACTTTGAGCGAGGGCGTATAGTGGGCATGCGGGAGGCCGGGTGGACGTACCGCCGAATTGCTCAACACGTGGGGCGTGAGGTCTCCACAGTACATCGATGTTGTCGCCAGTGGTCGGCGGAAGGTGCACGTGCCCGTCGACCTGGGACCGGACCGCAGCGACGCACGGATGCACGCCAAGACCGTAGGATCCTACGCAGTGCCGTAGGGGACCGCACCGCCACTTCCCAGCAAATTAGGGACACTGTTGCTCCTGGGGTATCGGCGAGGACCATTCGCAACCGTCTCCATGAAGCTGGGCTACGGTCCCACACACCGTTAGGCCGTCTTCCGCTCACGCCCCAACATCGTGCAACCCGCCTCCAGTGGTGTCGCGACAGGCATGAATGGAGGGACGAATGGAGACGTGTCGTCTTCAGCGATGAGAGTCGCTTCTGCCTTGGTGCCAATGATGGTCGTATGCGTGTTTGGCGCCGTGCAGGTGAGCGCCACAATCAGGACTGCATACGACTGAGGCACACAGGGCCAACACCCGGCATCATGGTGTGGGGAGCGATCTCCTACACTGGCCGTACACCACTGGTGATCGTCGAGGGGACACTGAATAGTGCACGGTACATCCAAACCGTCATCGAACCCATCGTTCTACCATTCCTAGACCGGCAAGGGAACTTGCTGTTCCAACAGGACAATGCACGTCCGCATGTATCCCGTGCCACCCAACGTGCTCTAGAAGGTGTAAGTCAACTACCCTGGCCAGCAAGATCTCCGGATCTGTCCCCCATTGAGCATGTTTGGGACTGGATGAAGCGTCGTCTCACGCGGTCTGCACGTCCAGCACGAACGCTGGTCCAACTGAGGCGCCAGGTGGAAATGGCATGGCAAGCCGTTCCACAGGACTACATCCAGCATCTCTACGATCGTGTCCATGGGAGAATAGCAGCCTGCATTGCTGCGAAAGGTGGATATACACTGTACTAGTGCCGACATTGTGCATGCTCTGTTGCCTGTGTCTATGTGCCTGTGGTTCTGTCAGTGTGATCATGTGATGTATCTGACCCCAGGAATGTCTCAATAAAGTTTCCCCTTCCTGGGACAATGAATTCACGGTGTTCTTATTTCAATTTCCAGGAGTGTATATCGCTCAGGCACCGCAATCGCTTCCCACGACCGGCCCAGCCAACTCGACACACACGACTGCTAGCTACTACTTACTCCTACTATTGACACAGCTCTTACTGCAGCCAACACTGCTCTCTGGTCTGAGATTCTCTTATAGCTTACATATCGCAGGCAGCGCGTGAGTAATCCATCGAAATTATATCTGCTCGAGTGCGCTAGCAATAAATTCCTTAATCGTGGACCTCTTACAAAGAGTTCTACTAAGCCCCTAGATGGTTGTCCACACCACACATGAATCTCTGATAAGCTAACCAACTTATCCGAATGAACATGCACATTCTACGGTGCTCAGAAGCCGCAGTTATACCGATTCTCCGTTCCATTAAATTTAAACTGGGCCTCACCAGACCACACTATATTCGTCACAAATTGGTCATCTTGAGTCACCACCATTTGCTGATACCACTCGCAAAGCTGTATCCGACGGTCAGGATCGTCATCACTGATAGCGTAGGATGTAAACATCCAACTTAGCAGCGTTAGAATTCATCTTACACTTGTACTTCTAATCCTAGCTCCACGTGCACATTGAACTGCAGACGTCTGTGGACAAGTAACAACCTTATACGACACGGGAACCGACGAAGCAGAACTTGTAGCTGTACGCGACTTCCAGATCTCGCTTTGTGATGATCACAAATCGTTCCATGTCCCTCAAAATTATCAACAACGCGTTTAATTGCTAGGCAGATTAGGGGTTCTATTTCAAACTCTCCCCTCCAGTGACGCTGCACTTCAATGGCATTACTGGACTTGATAAACCACTTTCCACTACTTGAAAGTCAAACGTGCTGCAGCCATTTTGTTTTCTTGCAACGGGGATGAAAGTAGCGACATTTGTTGAGCGAAAGACCATACCAAAACATACTTGTAATTCAGATCGATTGACATTATCGACATCCCGATACAGTCTCACAAAGAATGTAGCCTACACATTTTTTTGGCTGATGCTGGTATAAGGTAAACTATTGAACAGAACAGAGAAACAGATATTATGGTTGCAAAAGTAGAAATCGCGCAGCTTGTTATATGCTAGGCACGTAAGGTGATATTCGAGTGCCGATCCTGGAGACGTAATGTAATTATTATATTTTTACAACCTTCACCCAAGGGGGCTTTTACAGATGCACTTAGGTATGTGGCTTCTCGTGTCGAATTTTGCTAACGTCTAATAGAATCGTCATCGTGTACACGCAGAGGCTGGACAAATGGTTCAAATGGCTCTGAGCACTATGGGAATTAACAGCTATGGTCATCAGTCAGAGACTGGACAGTTTCATTTATTGTTTATCGTTCTTTCATCAAGAACTGCTGTCGCGACTCTGGATTGCAGGTTGTTTAATACACTACTGACCATTACAATTGCTACACCACGGAGATGACGTGCTACAGACCTGAAATTTAACCGACAAGAAGAAGATGCTGTGATATGCAAATGATTAGCTTTTCAGAGTATTCACACAAGGTTAGCGCCGGTGGCGACACCTACAACGTCCTGATATGAGGAAAGTTTCCAACCGGTTTCTCATACACAAACAGCAGTTGACCGGCGTTGCCTAGTGAAACGTTGTTGTGATGCCTCGTGTAAAGAGGAGAAATGCGTACCATCACGTTTCCGACTTTGAAAAGGTCGGATTGTAGCCTTTCGTGATTGCGGTTTATCGTATCGCGACATTGTTGCTCGCGTTGGTCGAGATCCAACGACTGTTAGCAGAACATGGAATCGATGGGATCAGGAGGGTAATAAGGAACGCCGTGCTGGATCCCAACGGCCTCGTATCACTATCAGTCGAGATGACAGGCATCTTATACGCATGGCTGTAACGAATCGTGCAGCCACGTCTCGATCCCTGAGTCAACAGATAGGGACGTTTGCAAGACAACAACCATCTGCACGAACAGTTCGACGACGTTTGCAGCAGAATGGACTATCAGCTCGGAGACCATGCCTGCGGTTACCCTTGACGCTGCATCACAGACAGGAGCGTCTGTGATGGTGTACTCAACGACGAACCTGGGTGCACGAATGGCAAAACGTCATTTTTTCGGATGTATCCAGGTTCTGTTTACAGCATCATGATGGTCGAATCCGTGTTTGGCAAAATTGCCATGTACGCACATTGGAAGCGTGCATTCGTCATCGCCATACTGGCGTATCACCCGGCGTGATTGTAGGAGGTGCCATTGGTTACACGTCTGGGTCACCTGTTGTTCGCACTGACGGCACTTTGAACAGTGGACGTTACATTTCAGATGTGTTACGACCCGTGGCTCTACCCTCCATTCGATCCCTGCGAAACCCTACGTTTCAGCAGGATAATGCACGACCGCATGTTGCAGGTCCTGTACGGGCCTTTCTGGATACAGAAAATGTTCGACTGCTGCCCTGGCCAGCACATTCTCCAGATCTCTCACCAATTGAAAACGTCTGGTCAATGGTGGCCAAGCAACTGGCTCGTCACAATACGCCAGTCACTACTCTTGATGAACTGTGGTATCGTGTTGAAGCTACATGGGCAGCTGTACCTGTACACGCCATCCAAGCTGTGTTTGACTCAATGCCCAGGCGTATCAAGGCCGTTATTACGGCCAGAGGTGGTTGTTCTGAGTACTGATTTCGCAGGATCTATGCACCAAAATTGCGTGAAAATGTAATCACATGTCAGTTTATCATCTGCATTTCTTCTTGGTGTAGCAATTTTAATAGCCAGTAGTGTACCAAAAGTGGTGCTATAACAATCCACTGTTATGCAAATTAAAATCATACTATTGTTTTTTACAAGTGAAATATTTTAACGTCACATGACAGGTACCGTAAAATAAAATGTATTGATGAGGTTACTCACACTGGAAATTACATAAATACTGCAGAACTCCAAGAATACTTTTGAAAATTAAAAGGACCCTTATCTGATGCAAAGAACGTAAGCCATGAAAACACAAGAACTCCAAAAAAGTTTCTACTTAGCTTCATACTAACCATCATCATCACAAAAACGGTACGAAGTCTACTTATAAAAACATCAGCGCGACAAGTGTCATGCAGAGATATTCTGACAAAAAATGTTCAAATGTGTGTGAAATCTTATGGGACTTAACTGCTAAGGTCATCAGTCCCTAAGCTTACATACTACTGAACCTAAATTATCCTAAGCACAAACACACACACCAATGCCTGAGGGAGGACTCGAACCTCCGCCGGGACCATCCGCACCGTCCATGACTGCAGTGCCTTAGACCGCTCGGCTAAATATTCTGACAATATGATTGACTTCAGTATTACAACATCAGCAGATCGTATAAAATAAAAATGGCGTTCCTCAAGGATCTGTGTTGGCTCCAACCCTTTTTAACTTGTATACTAGCGACTTGCCAAATACAGTCAGCAGGAAATTTTGCTACGCCTATGATTTGGCACTAGTTGTACAAACTAAAACACTTGAGGAAGGAGCGAACGTACTCACAGAAGATCTGGAGTCCTTGAATTCCTATTATAAAAAATGGCGACTCTGCCCTAATCCAACCAACACTGAGGTGTGTGCTTTCCACTTAACAATAAAATGGCCCACCAGGAACTGAATGTGAACTTCTGTGAACAAAGAATCAAACACAACTTCAACCCCAAATACCTTGGCATAACACTAGACCGCTCCGTGACTTACAAAAAACATCTAGGAAACGTAAGCGAAAAGCTTAAGAGTCGCAACAACATCCTGAGAAAATTGGCTGGCTCGACTTAGGGAGCTCAAGCATCCACGTAACGTACTGCCGCAATAGCCCAGGTATATCCTATTGCCTAATATTGCTCTGCTGTCTGGCATTCGAGCACTCATACTAAGAAAATCGACGTCAAGCTGAAAGAGTGTATGCAGATAATAACGGGTACTATTAAATCCACCCCAGTCCCTTGGCTGCATACTCTAAGCAATATCCAACCTCCACAATTGAGAAGGTAAAAAAATGGCTCTGAGCACTATGGAACTTAACATCTGTGGTCATCAGTCCCCTAGAACTTAGAACTACTTAAACCTAACTAACCTAAGGACATCACATACATCCATGCCCGAGGCAGGATTCGAACCTGCGACCGTAGCAGTCGCGCGGTTCCGGACTGAGCGCCTAGAACCGCGAGACCACCGCGGCCGGCGAGAAGGCAAGAAGCAGCAGCAAGAGAGTGGTAAAAAATTCGTGACTCCGATTACCCACAGAATCTACCAATCCATGATGTTTTGAACGAAATACCATCGACCCCCTTGAAGTCACGGAAGCCAATATGGGTTAATACACAAGAACGTCAACCTTACATCAAGGAGCAATGACGGCACTTTTGGAATGATTCTGGAATTAATAAACTAGGTATCCAAGTTCCTACTCTGGAATTACCGGGCTTTGACCTGAAGAGATGTACCTGGACTAAATTAAACTGTATCAGAACGGGCCATGCAAGATGCAACGCATATAAGTACAAGTGAGGTCTATGCGACTCACCAGCCTGTGACTGTGGAGGACCAGAACAGATCGCCCGCCATATTATTGAGGAATGCCCCTTAAGAAGATACACCGGACCTGTCTCTAAGGTTATATATGTGAAACCCTCTGCTTTGGATTGGCTGTGCAATCTAGATATTGAGCTTTAAATATATGAATGAGTTTCTAGTCAGGCTTGCCAAGCCTTTAACGTGTAGTTATTTTGTCTTGAGTGTTTGTACTTTATCCTTTTGTGCTATTACTTGTTTTTTTACACATTTACTATTAACACATTGTTTTGTTTTATACATTTCGTTTACACATTGTTGTACTTATATAAAATATTGTCGCTGTATTGCCATACGCAAAATAAAAAATAAATAAATAAACTTCGGTATTACTGGAGATTATGATAACGAAACCCGTCTCTACATTTTTGTTCCGTGTAGTAAGCAGAGTGCCGTATTTAAGTTAGGATATATCGCGAGAGTAATGGAGAGACTGATAAAATTAGTACAAGCTTCGGCGTTCTTAAGAATGTACACGAGTCAGAATATTGCTCTTTCGATCTGAGACACATGCAGTCCTTTGTAAGGCGATACTGCGTTCTTTCATATGTCATCTTAAATCTATGCAGTCTAGTGAGCAAATACCAATATCTACGTTGACGATAAGAGACGGCAATTCGAACATTGTAGTGGGTGCTTGTCCTCTCCTCGCCGTATGGCAATGTTTCCAGCATCAAGCAACTTAACCAATAAAGGCGGTGCGCGCTTTAAAGTTGGCTTGACCTCTGTAAACTCTTGGTAACCGGGACGCGCGCCTTGAAGCACGAAGCGTTTGGTCAATACGAGTCCCGTTCATCTGGCGCCGGCAGACCTTGCTGCATCACGCGAACGTGACAGCAAGCGGTCTGTGGCGCGCCCTTCTAGCACTTGCACTTCTCCAAGGACCACACCTCCGTCGGCAATAACAACCGTTCTGAACCAAGGGTGCGCAGCATATAGTTCGTGACATAAGTAATAACGTGAGAGGCGCCAGTCTGATAGCAATTCAAACCTACTGTTGAAGTGAAAAAGAAATCGCCCTTATAGAACGTAAATTACGCTTTCCCACTAAACTCAATAGGCAATAGTCAGGATTTCCAAAGTAAAAGAGGAGATTCCGCATCCTCAGAACCATTCCTGGCAAATCTAGTAAAGTTTTCAATCCCTTCAACTGGGGCATCGAAGGAGGAATAAGTGCCAATCGAACATACCAGTAACAACTTCGTTTGGCTCATGCAAGGAAGGTTATTGGTTAACGTCCCGTCGACGACGAGGTTATCAGATATGGTGCTCGTGTTCGGATTGGGGAAGAAATTCGACCTTGTCCATTTTAAAGGAATCCTCCCGGCCTTTGGCTTTAGCGATTTAAGGGAATCGCGTAGAACCTAAATCAGGGTGGTCCGAAAGGTATCTGAACCGAATTTTGCTGATGAAATTGCACTGTTTGCCAGACGAGCAGATAAACGAGCAACAAATGGGAGTATTAACAGAACCTGAAAATCAACTAGAAGAAAATTACAATAATGAACAATGAAGACACGAAAAAGGAAACTGTTCAAGTTAACAATGAAGTCAGAGAACCAGTTTAGAGATTTTTCAATTTAGGGCAGCTGAAAGCATTGGCTGCATCGACATGAGAAGAAAAAAACTAGCCACTTGCGAATAGGAACCGCTCTCTGAAGATTCTATACAAACTTGATTATGATTATAGACGTTTCATTCATCGGGGGAAACTAAATTTTCGAGGATTTTTGCCTTTTATCGACATTAGTGCTGGCATGATATCGGTCCCGAGAACCCCAAGACTTTCGAGAATGTTTTAATTTTAAGTTTCAATTCAGATAACAAAATACGAAAGAACTCTCTTGCTTTGTATAATAACAAACTAAAAATTATCGAATTTTTTCCTTTAGTTGTACTGTGAAACCCTGCATCTTATCAATTTTGATGATTCTTAACCAACGGGACGTACCCTATGAGTTTGCACGAGTGATTTGCGAGCAACAAAATATGTGACATAAATAGCCTTATCTTTCGACTGCATTGACGTGGAAGCTTAAGGTTTTTTTACATCGCCAAAGGACAGTAGACCTTAGTATGTAACACAAATTTTGACTTGACACGTCTTCCCGCTCCTGAGAAAAAGGGGTCTTAACAGACGAACAGACAGACAGTCAGACAGCAGATGACAAAAAGAAATATTTTTTCGTACGGTATAATTGCCATCTTGTCAAATTTCACGATTCTAGTCCAACGTGGAGCGTGAGCTGCCCGCAGGCACGTATCGCAGTGCGGACAGAAATGAAGACTGCCGGTAGTACACGATCAAAAGCTGACGCCCGAGTTTGTAGTCATTTAGTATTCTTTCCATTGAGGTAATTACTACAGTACGACGCTGCAATGAACACTTACGACACAATATAACATCTCCGTATAGTATTTGGGAAAACATAGCCTTAAAGACCAATCTTGTATTCCTAAAAGTGGCATCGAATGAAAAAATAATAACAGTTGGCTTATAAAATTTCTGTCGTGATGGAAATCAAATGAGCGTATGTTAGTGTGCATATTGTTATGGGCCATGTCATCGCATACGGCTTTGTATGTCAGTTGTTAGGACGTAAAACAGACGTGTTGTTTTCTTATGTTTGTCAGTGGATGAAATCATTTTTCTGATATTTATCTCCGTGTGACCATCTCGCACTTCATGCTCCTCTTTCTTCTGAGCGTAAATTTATTGTTTCAGCTCTGTTAGAAAATCTAACGGCAGGTACACTCGTCCAGATGATACCAGCAGACGTTAGAAAAGCTGATGGCCGTCTGTAGTTCGATCGAGGCGCAACACGGCGACAAAAAAACGGATAAAAAATAATTTGTTCATTGCCCAGTGCCGAAATGAGCACTTCAGCGCCGCAAAGTAGTACATTGCACAGGTAGACAGCAATTACACGCAGTATGAGACGTGCCAAATTCTGTTGTTACACTATGTGATCAAAAGTATCCGGAGACCACCAAAAACATACGTTTCTCATATTAGGTGCATTGCGCTGTCATCTACTACCAGGTACTCGATACCACCGACTCAGTAGTCATTAGACATCGTGAGAGAACAGAATGGGGCGCTCCGCGAAACTCACGGACCTCGAACGTCGTCAGGTGATTGGGTGTCACTTGTGTCATACGTCTGAACGCGAGATTTCCACACTCCTAAACATCCCTAGGTCCACTGTTTCCGATGTGATAGTGAAGTAGAAACGTGAAAGGAGACGTACAGCACAAAAGCGTACAGGCAGACCTGGTCTATTGACTGACAGAGACCGCTAACAGTTGAAGAGGCTCGTAACAAGCAGGAATCTATCCAGACCATCACACAGAAATTCCGAACAGCATCAGGGTCCACTGCAAGTACTATGACAGTTAGGCGGGAGGTGAGAAAACTTGGATTTCATGCTCGAGCGGCTGCTCATAAGCCACACATCACGCCGGTAAATGCCAAACGACGTCTCGCTTGGTGTAAGAAGCGTAAACATTGGGCGATTGAACAGTGGAAAAACGTTGTGTGGGGTGACAAATCATGGTACACGATGTGGCGATCCGATGGCTGGGTGTGGGTATGGAGAATGCCCAGTGAACGTCATCTGCCAGCGTGTGCAGTGTCAACAGTAAAATTCGGAGGCGGTGGTGTTATGGTGTGGTCGTGTTTTACATGGAGGGGGCTTGCACCCCTTGTTGTTTCGCGTGTCACTATCACAGCACAGACCTATATAGATGTTCTAAGCACCTTCTCGCTTCCCACTGTTGAAGAGCAATTCGGAGATGGTGATTGCATCTTTCAACACAATCGAGCACCTGTTCATAATGCACGACCTGTGGCGGAGTGGTTACACAACAATAACATCACTTTAGTGGACTGGCCTGCACAGAATCCTGACCTGAATCCTAAGATCACCTTTTGGATGTTCTGGAACGCCTACTTCGTGCCAGGCCTCACCGACCGACATCGATACCTCTACTCAGTGCAGCACTCCATGAAGAATGGGCTGCCATTCCCCAAGAAACCTTCCAGCACCTGATTGAACGTATGCCTCCGAGGGTGGACCAACACCATATTGAATTCCAGCATTACCGATGGAGGGCGCTACGAACATTTTGAGCCAGGTGTCCGGATACTTTTGATCACATAGTGTAGTTCGGTAGAGAATGAGACGGGGAAAGGGGGGAGGGGGGAAAGCGGTGCTGTGAGAGTACAGAGATCAAGAAAAAGTGAATGAAGTACCGCTGTCGTCGACTTAATTTCCTGGCCATAAATACAACACAGGCAAAGTAATAAGCAAGGAACACATGCTTTCTTTTTTTTTATTAAACTTCTATTAACTTAATACATGTAATCTAACTGCGAAATAAGTTCGTACCTGGCCTACTACTTATGAAAAAGAAGGAAACATCTATTTCCATCACTCTATAAATCTCTTTAAATGTTTTTTTACTAGCATCTTGATATCTGGAGTGAGATTACTGGTCATCAAACGCATTGCTCCTAATTTCAATTTTGTTTATTTCATTGTTGAAAAAACATTTTCACACAAAATATGTGGTCGCGAATATAGCGCAGAATCGGGCCGTCATTCGAAACAACTGCGGTAACTATACTCGAGGAAAGGTCTTGTAAAACATTTCAACGTTTTCTGCAGTTTAAATCCTCTCCGCGAGCACGTGACTACATCGAAAGTCACTTAGTTCCAACTGAATTTCAGGAAACACGCTTTGAACGTCCACTGCAAAATGAGTTGCAAAAACATTAATATCACGTTCAAATCGATTTAAGTTAATGGATCTACTATCGAAGTTTTGTGAAAAAGCACCATAACAAATTCATCAAAAAATTCGATCAATGTTTCCTTAACAATATTTCTTCCATTTATAACCAGTGCAACATTCGAGAAGAGCGCAAATGACGTTCCTGAAGCTTGCTTCATAGTCAACAGCAATTTTTTTTTTAAATTAAAAGCCACTGAGAATAACATCGGTAATTAGTTTGTGTGTGCCCTGAAGAGTTGTATTCGAGAAACGCAGGTGCTTTGTAAGGTCAGTCAGAATCCCAAAATCTTGAATCCTAGGAGGGCATCAAACTGACTCATCGTCAACATCTCTCACAAATACAGTAAGCTGAACAGTACCTGTTACATCTGTTCGTTTATCTAAAGAGAAAGAGAAAGAAAAACCGAAGCCTTAGTCTTGTCTTTCAGTTTCATGTCGTTTGCCATTTTTGCGATGCGCCTACGAACTACCCTCCGTATAAGAGGAACTGTTTCCAAAACCGGTAGAGGTGCCGGACGCAAGATTGTTGCGGCAGCAACAAAACACTCTCTAACAAATTCTCGATCGCTGAAGGGACGCTCTGTTTTGGGTACTTTAAGAACTATGCGGTAGCTCACTTTCAATGCATCATCATTGTGAATGACATGGTTCTCTTCCTGTGAGCACATTACAAAGAAGGGGTAACATCGAGGACAAACACATAATGGCTTATAAGTATTAGTAATATTTTCCAGGAGTGACATCTAACTGCATGAACTTTCTTTCTTTCCTGTGTTAGCTCAAGAAGTTTGGTCTTCCTTTCCTTAGCATCCAAAGTAATCACAAATGTCTCATGAAGGAACTGAAACTGTCGCTTCGCATTAAATTGTACTTTTTCCACGTCGATAAAATAATAATTCCAAAACAGACACTGAGGGCCGGATTTTGTTTCAATAAAAGAAAAATATTCTTCCCACTATTAAATTATCGTAGGGCATTGTTGGCCGGGAGGCCCCATGCGGAGGAGTTCGGCCGCCGTATTGCAAGTTCTTTTTTAGTTGACGCCACTGCGGCGACCTTCGAGTCAATGATGATGGAATGATAATGAAAGACACACAACACCCAGTCTTCTCCCGGCAGAGAAAAATACTTGATGACGCCGGGAATCGAACCCGGGACCCAGAGAGCGCGCAACGAAAACGCTACCGCAAGACCACGAGCTCCGGACTGTGCCCACCTTGAGTCGGACCGTGGGGATTCGACCGACTTTAGTTTTGAGGCCATTAACTTGTACTCAGCCGCTTTCCTCTCACTAATTTTGTCCTATCACGAAAGTCAAGGAGACTTTGACACCGACAACACAAACGACACGAGGTAAACAGGCAATCTTGCAGGGCGCGCGCGCATCGGTAACAAATGAGCAATGCCAGCAGAGTGGCGGAGGGGGACATAACTGGCTGAAAGCGGTCGCGGGCAAGCTGTGCGGACTGCCACGCCCCCAATACCGCATTTGACCACCCCTCCTATAGGATCTGATGAGTGAGTTTGCGAATATCAAAATACGTGACACAAATGGCCGTATCTTTTGACAGCATTGACTTAGAAGCTTACATTCATTATACCGGAAACGTGACATAATTTCAATTTGATATATCTACCCGTTCCTGATAAAACTAGATCTTAACGGACGATCGGTAAGACAGTCGGATACAAAATGACACAATAATATTCGTGTGATATAACTGCAAACTAGCAACTGTCAAATTTTTTCCTTTACATACACTTTGAAACCTTGCTTATTGCCAAATTTCAAGATTCTGGGTCAACAAGTATGCTGTAGGTTTCGATGAGTGAGTTTACGTGTATCAAAATATAAATGGGCGTATATTTTGACTGCAATGCCTTAGACGTTTCAATTTTTTACACCACCAAAGGATCGTAGACTGTAGTACCTGACATAATTTTCAGCTTGATACACCTGCTCGTTCCTCAGGAGAAGAGTTTTGAACAGTCGGACAGGCAGACAGGCAGACAGGCGGACAATAAAATGATACCACAAGGGCTCCGTTTTTACCGACTGAGGTATGGAACTCTAAAAAGATGAATAATGAGATTTTTGATTTGTGATGTGCCTGAAAAGATAAGTTTCCAAGCAATGAGAATTATCTCTTTTGACTTACAGCAGTGAAACATGGACGTTCAGTGCGAAGAACATTAAGAAATGAGGCCTGCTCAGTGATGAATGTAGAGATGCATATTGGTAATCACTCCGTCTTCAGGCCACAACTGACCCATCGGCACCATCCGACCGCCATGTCATCCTCATATGAGGATGTGGATAGGAGGGTCGTGTGGTCAGCACACCGCTCTTCCGATCGTTACGATGGTTTTCTATGACCGGAGCCGCTACTATTCTGTAGAGTAGCCCCTCAATTGGCATCACGAGGCTGGGTGCACCCCGAAAAACGGCAACAGCGCATGGCGGCCCGGATGGTCACCCATCCGAGTGCCGGCCACACCCGACAGCGCTTAACTTCGGTGATTGACGGGAACCGGTGTATCCACTGCGGCAAGGCCGTTGCCCGGTAATCACTAGGAGAGTGGGGGACACGAGAGAAGCCTCTGTGAAGGATGTGTCATTAATAACACATTCGGGCGTCCCCTGGGCAACGCCTCTAAGCCGGCAGATTCTCTCACACCAGAAGCATCACAGTAGAGCGACATAATGTCTCGAGAAAAACCAGATAGGTTCTTATCAGAACCAGCTTTGACGATCATCTCTGTGAACATAGAAGGTCTTTCGTCTTGCAAAGAACAACTGCTGAGCGAGCTTTGTCAAAAAACCAAATGTAACGTACTCTGCGTGCAAGAAACGTATAGGGACATCCAACACCACGCCCCAAGGTTCCAGGGATGAAACTAGTAGCAGAAAGACCGCACGCGCGATACGGGAGTGCCGTGTTCACCAAACCGGACCTCCAAGTGAGGATGGCGGATCACACTAAGGAGAGAGATATCGAGATTATCACGGTGGAATTTGGCGAATACACGATGACCTCACTGTATAAGCCTCCAAATGTAGACTTCCACTTTGACCCACCAGTAAAAATCGATAAACAGAAAACGACTTTCATCATCGGCGATTTCATTAGCCATAGTCACGTATGGGGATATGCACAAGAAGACAAAAACGGTGAAGCCGTTCTGGCGTGGGCCTAGTCAAACCACCTGGCACTTACCCACGACAGTAAACTTCCCACATCTTTCAACAGCGGCAGGTGGCGCCGTGGATACAACTCGGATCTCTTATTCGTCGGCGAAGAAATAGCACAACAGTGCTTTAGATCCATCTGCGCCCCCATCCCAAAGACACAACATCGCCCAATAATGTGCCAAATGTTGGCAATAGTTATACCACGAAGAGTAAAGTTCAGAAGGAGATATAATTTCAGGAAGGCAGACTGGCCCAAATTCACCAGAATACTAGAAGAGAGAGTCCAGACATTTAGCCCAGATCCAGAGAACTATGACAGCTTCGTGGACACCGTCAAAACCTGCTCCCGCGCGTCTATTCCAAGGGGATGCAGAACAAGTTACACACCAGGACTCACCCACGAAACAGTAGCCCTACTGGAAGAGTATCAAATGCTCTTCGAAAGAAACCCCTTCAGTGAAGAAACCCTCACCAAAGGAAGAGTTATTACCTCCCGGATATCAGAAATGAGAAGGGAGCAATGGACCAAACTGATGGACGAAACTAATTTTGGCAGAGATAGTCAAAAGGCCTGAAAACTCAGAAAACGCCTAGCCAATGACCCCACCAAACCAAATCTACACGCGAACGTCACAGCAGACCAAATTGCACACCAGCTTCTCACAAATTGGAAACCACCAAGATACGACAACCTAAAGACAAAAAAGAGGGGCATAGAACGAAACCCCCCTCAGGAGACCGAAGAGCTACCCAAGCCATTTACCTTGGCGGAACTGGAGAAGGCGATCAGTAAGTGCAAAATGCGGAGAGCAGCCGGCTTTGATGATATATGCGTCGAGCAAATAAAGCATTTTGGACCTGTAACAAGGAAATGGCTAGTCGATATGATGAACAAATGCATGACATCCTGCAAAATTCCAAAAATCTGGAGAAAATGGCGAGTCATTGCCATCCTAAAACCTGGCAAAGAACGTGACAATCCCAAAAACTACAGGCCGATCTCTCTGCTATGCCATATGTACAAGGTTTTGGAAAGGATGATACTCCACAGAATCACGGACGCCATCGAGCCCCTCCTGATCCCACAACAAGCAGGCTTCAGACAGGGCAAATGCTGCACGTCACAGGTGCTAAAATTAACGCAACACATAGAGGATGGGTTCGAGAACAGGAAGATCACCGGGGCTGTCTTCCTAGACCTATCAGCAGCCTACCTCACAGTCAACCACCGACTGCTCCTGGAGAAAATATACGCAATGAGTAGGGACTACATACTAACCTTACTGATTGGAAACCTACTCCAGAATCGAAGATTCTTCGTGGATTTTCAGGGACAGAGAAGCCGGTGGAGGATACAGAAAAATGTCCTCCTCCAAGGAAGCGTACTGGCCCCAACACATTTTAATATATATACTAATGACCAGCCCCTCCCCAAAGGCACCGAAAACTTCATATATGCAGATGATTGCGCCATTATCACTCAAGCAGACAGCTTTGAAACTGTTGAACAGAATCTGTCAGAAGCCCTCAAACAGCTTGCCACCTAGTATAAGGGGAACCATCTCAAACCCAACCCAGGGAAAACCCAAACCTGCGCCTTCCACCTAAAGAACAGACAATCCGCAAGAAGACTGCAACTTAACTGGGAAGGAGTGCCCCTGGAACATTGCGAAACACCAAAATACTTAGGCGTCACCTTGGATAGACCACTCACCTATAAAAAGCACTGCATGAACACTAAACACAAAGTAGCCGCGAGAAACAACATTGTGCGCAAAGTAACGGGCACTACAGGGGGGGGGGGGGGGGGCACAGCCTGGAATAGTGAGAACCACAGGTCTTGCTTTGTGCTATTCAACAGCGGAGTACGCGTGCCCAGTGTGGTACAATTCTAGACACGCCAAGCAAGTGGACATACCGCTTAATGAATCCTGCCGCATCATCACAGGCTGTCTGAGACCAACCCCGACTGATAAATTGTACTGCCTGGCAGGCGTGGCCCCACCAGATATTAGAAGGAAATTAGCGGCCAGGAAGAAAAAGACAAAGGCGTTGACCTCACCTGCCCACCCGCTGTACAAACACCAGCCAGCCCGCCGTCGACTAAAATCTAGAAAAAGCTTCCTGCACACAGCAGAAAACATCGTCGGGACACCGCAGCATGTGAGGCTGGCAATGTGGCGAGAAGAAAACGCGCACCTTGGGGAATGGTAAGTCCCAAACGAAGAACTCCCTCCCGGCCATATGAAAGGTTGGACGACATGGAAATCACTTAATAGGCTGCGCTCTGGTGTCACACGATCCAAAGAGAATATGCGCAAATGGGGCCTCTCAAATGAACCGGCGCTGTGTGACTGTGGACACACTCAAACCACCATCCACCTCACGCAGTGTGCGCTGTGCCCAAGCACCTGCACCATGAAGGATTTGATGAATGCCACCCCGGAAGCGCTGGTAGTGGCCAGGTTCTGGTCCAAGACTTCATAAAATAAAAAACTACTTGACCCTGCTTATATACCTGTATACTTTTATACTATTTTTGTATTTGTTATATACTTGATATGTATGTGTTAATCATTCTGATTGTATGTACGATGCTTCTGACACGATTAAATAAATAAATAAAAAACTAGGAGAGGCATGAAAAAAACTGGATAAGGAAAGAGACTGGAGTGGAAGACGTAAATATGACCAAAATGAAAATAAAAGTAGGTGGGCGGGACATGCAGGCACGTGAATAGATGGCAGAGAGAGCAAGGAGTTTTTTTCTATAATCCAAGAAGTAAGAAAACAGATAGCGACTTAATAGATGGGTACATGATAGTGTAGCTTAAATGTATACAGATCAAGTCTGTAATGTTAAGTCATGGAAAGGCCCTTATTCGACAGCTGTTGAACCTTGAACGACATGCTTTTCATGATTTCGTCCATTTGCCGCAAGAGATTCTCTCTACATGTAGAACAAGGGACTCAGGCGATTAAGTGTAAATGCGTAAATAAGCTGACATCAAACTGGGGTACTGCCACATACGGGGTTCCTAAGGTTGCAGTACTATGTCTACTTTATTTCCTGGTACACATAAATGACTCGCCTTCGATTTGTAACAGATAGCACTGAAATTGCTTTCTTTATGGATGTACAAGTATAATTGCTACAGATTAATGTCGGGAAATGAATGATATAGCAACCCATTTCCTGGCGTGAAACAGCTTATAGTTCCTCAACTAACTGACTGACGTTTACATTTTATAAATCATAGTACATCCGGTATCTAATATACAATTCGGTTAGTACTGACATTCAAGTCTCTGACAATAAGGCTCAACTAAAGAAACAGGCCGTTTTCACGCGGTTTGAAATTCTAACTCTGCCATCACTATACGTAATCTGAACTCAGTCGAAAGTAACTGCTACACCTACTCAGAGAATACTTGACGATAAAACGATTTGCATTTGGATTATACTTCTTTAACCATTGTACAAGAAGTCGGGATTATTCTGTAGGTTTAATTTCCAACAGATATCCAGCAAAAGCAAAAAAAAAAAAGAGTAATAAACCACAGACTTTCAACTCTATAATGAAAGACCGCCTTACGGCACAATCCTCTTATACTGTACGGGAGGCCGGCCGGAGTGGCCGAGCGGTTCTAGGCGTTACAGTCTGGAACTGCGCGGCCGCTACGGTCGCAGGTTCGAATCCTGCCTCGGGCATGGATGTGTGTGATGTGCTTAGGTTACTTAGGTTTATGTGGTTTTAAGTTCTAGGGGACTGATGACCTCAGAAGTTAAGTCCCATAGTGTTCAGAGCCATTTAAACCATTTTTGAACTGTACGGGAGGTCCTCGCAGTCTTTCACTGTAACCTATTATTTGTTGTACACCCCACTAGAAATTTCTGTTTTGCGTTTTTTTTTCATTTTTATAGTCTTCTTTCATGGACTTTAAATTTTCTTATCTGCTTCCTGCGAACTATGAAGTGATTTGTTCCATGACAACGTGGTTTTAGCTCAAGTGGTCCCGTGAAACAAAATGGTTATAGTAAATTAATTACAACACCAGATTTCTGGTTCTGGGAGTTCACAGGAGTTACTAGGACGTGCTGCAAAATAATGCCTCCGAATACTTTATATGAAAACTCTTAATACTTTTCAAATGAAACAAACATTATTAACATTCTACATCGTTCTTCATGTCTACATATTTATTTCTCAACATAGTCTCCCTGGCGACGAGCACATTTCTCCCATAGAGATACCAGTTGGTTGATACCGTAACTGTAGAAACTTCGACTTTGTCTACGGTACCGCAACCTCGCCTCTGCTTGCACCGCTTCGCTATTATCACAGTGAAGTCCTCGAAGGTGTTCTTCAAGTTATGGAAACAGATGAAAATAGGATAGGACCAAGTCGGGACTGTGCGGAGGATGATAGAGGACATTGAACCCAAGGCGTCGGATTGTTGCATATGGCGTAGAGCTCGTGTGTGGTTTTGCATTCTCATGCTGAAGAAGAGGGTGCTCCATGAGTGGATGAACTCTTCGACTTTGAAACTCGATTACAGCATACTGTTTCTCACGTAGCGACATAGTTACGTTACACACCGCCATGTTACGAGCTACAATCCGGAGCCCTCTACTGGCAGAGGGCTGTAGACATGTATACATGAAGAATGCTAATAAAGTTTGTTTTATTAAAAAGCCTTAAGAGTTTCACATAAAAAATTCGGAGGTATTACTTTTCTGCACGCCCTAGTATATTTATGACCTCATGCAGAAGGTACCTTATACGGCGTCTGAGGTGGATCTTCAATGTTTAGAACATGTCCAGCTTACGTTAACAAATGTGCTACTGTGCATTTTATTTTATACTGTGTTTATAACATAACAATCAACTGCGAGCGCTACGCATATGAACATGACGATGTGCACAAGATGTTTCTTCATTTTAAATGTTTTAGTTATGGTTAAAATGGCTCTGAGCACTATGGGACTTAACTTCTGAGGTCATCAGTCCCCTAGAACTTAGAACTACTTAAACCTAACCAACCTAAGAACATCATACACATCCATGCCCGAGGCAGGATTCGAACCTGCGACCGAAGCGGGCGCGCGGTTCCAGACTGTATGGCCTAGAACCGCTCGTCCAGCCCGGCCGGCGTTTTAGTTACGGTCAACATTTATATTATATGCTATATTTTCTCTACATGACAACTTGGCATGAGGTCCAAATCAAAATGAACACGTTTTATAACACAAAATTCTGAAGACTTGTAGATGAAAGCGCCGGCCGGAGTGGCCGAGCGGTTCTAGGCGCTTCAGTCTGGAACCGCGCGACCGCTACGGTTGCAGGTTCGAGTCCTGCCTCGGGCATGGATGTGTGTGATGTCCTTAGGTTAGTTAGGTTTAAGTAGTTCTAAGTTCTAGGGGACTGATGACCTCAGATGTTAAGTCCCATAGTGCTCAGAGCCATTTGAACCATTTTTGAAGATGACAGCAAAGTCTGTCGAAACCGGTCATTTGTAAATAAAGAAATATTTATGCGAGTTTGGCTTTAGAAAGTTTTTTCTCCTATGTATGAATCAGCATCGGTCTTGTGAAACTACGCTCACTCTGTTCGTTCACGAGACCAAGAAGGTGGTAGATGCCGGCACCCAGGTAGATGCCGTGTTCCTTGATTTCCATCAGGCATTCTATACACTTCTGCACCGCCGTCTAGCAAAGAATATAAATAAATAAATAAAAATAAAAATTTTAAAAATGAGCATACGCAGTATCAGACCAAATGTGTGAGTAGATTGACCTAAATGTGACTTCAGGTTCATTAATTTTCGTAATATGCAGGGTGATTTCTTTCCACCGTGTACAAACTCTAGGGATTGATCAATGAGAGGATATGAAACAAAAGAGGTCTAATGAATTTATGTCAGTAAATCCATGGTTGCCATGCTAGAGACCATTTATTCAGTCAAACACTGTTAAGAAACTGCGATCTGATACGCACTGTACCATGCCGCCACAGTTACAGTATGTGTTGAAAATGGTTTCCATGTGCCTCAACTCATGCGTGTACGCGCTGTAGCATGTTCTGTCTCACACGTTCACATCAGCCAGGCTGCATCCGAACAGTGCCACAGGCAGCATGAAGACGCTGCTCCAGTGCCTCCATATCTGGAGTGGGATGTGCATGCAAGGTACTTTTGAGATGGCCCCATAACCAGCATTGGTTGAGATCCGGTGAACGAGCAGGCCATGCAACTGGACAACCTCGTCCGATCCATCAACCAGGGTAGAAACGATTGAGAAGCGTCCGGACGTTAACGGCGAAGTGGGCTGAAGTACCATCATGTAGCAGCCACATAACCCTTAGAATCGTCAATGGCACTGCTTCCAGCAGGGAAGGCAAAGTAACCCGCAAGAAATGCTGTGGTTGTTGTCGGCGGGGACAGGTCTCCTGATACAATCTTGCTGCCCGCCGCCCATTACCATTTGCCTTTCCGTAAGTAAACACTATGTCGGGAAGCTCTCGATTCGAATACGGAACCATTGTGTACAGCTCTGTATTATATTCATTACAAGGTGAGTCAGCAAGAGAAGTGAATCGGACACAACATTACCAATTACTATAGCAGGAGAGGGCGCTTGCGCATGACATATGAGGAACAGTACCACCCGCTAGGAGAAACCATGCATGCTGTAACTGTGGCTGTATAGTACAGCACGTATTGAACCGCAGTGTCTGCAACAAAGTATGACGGAATAAATATTCTCTAGCATGGAAACCATGCATTTCCGGACAAAAGTTCATTAGACTTTTTTTGTTCCGTATCCTCTCATCGAACGATCCCTAGAGTTTATAAACGGTGGAAAAAATCACCCTGTATATAAATGACGTAGACATCATCGGAAGTTCCATGAGGTTGTCGTGGATGATACCAATGTATACATAGAAGGTGCAACGCTAGAAAAGTTTAGCAATCAAAAGGAAACTTGCAGAGAAATGACGCTTGGTGCAGGGAGTGGCAGTTGAACCCTCAACGTAAACAAATGTAACGTATTGAGCATACATAGATGGAAAGCACGTTATTGTATGATCGCACGATTGCAGAGCAATCACTGGAAGCAATTACTTCGATGAAATATCTAGGAGTATGGGTACGGAGCGATTTAAAGTGGAGCGACCACATAAAACTAATCGCAGGAAAGCAGCTCCTAGACAGAGATTCCTCAAAGGAATTCTGAGGAGCCGTAGTCCGTCAAATAGGAAGATATCTTACAAAACTGTCGTTCGACCAATATTTGAATATCGCTCGTCAGTATGGCATCCGTACCAGATGAGATTGATGGAGAAAACAGAGGAAATCTAAAGAAGAGCAGCGGCTTTTGTTACAGGTTGATTTAGTAAGCACGAAAGCGTCAAAAGAATGATCAACCAACTCTAATGGTAACACGCTACCAGAGCGGTCTGATGACCTCAGAAGTTAAGTCCCATAGTGCTCAGAGCCATTTGAACCATTTTGCAAAATAATAACACACCTGCGATAAAAGCCTACAGAAGACCAGAACATAAAATCTAGAGTGTGTTGTAAGGAAGCTACAGTCTAGAGTAGTGTGTAGAGGTACCATGTTACAGTGAAGAAATCCATGATCAGGTCGTTATATGGTTCTAATCCTGTTGTATCTGGTTTTCTTTCCGTCACCTTTGCTTTTTCAAAACGTTGTGTGACTTTCTTACGAGATTAATGTAAATAATTTCTGTAAGTTTTAGTGTTAGGTAATTATAAAAGCGTTCTCTGTCAGGAGTGATTTTGTTCGATTTGTTGAACTTTTATAAGCTTATGTCCTTACTGACCGGGACATGTATCTTTCCTCTTTGTCCTTTTACATGCTCACGGATATTGAAGTTTTTTTTGTGTACAGGGTGTCCGAAAAGTCTTTCCCTGATTACATAAACTGATAACTCAGGCTAGAAGTAGGATACAAATATGAAACTGGTGTCTCATTGTTTACAAACTATCAAAGTTTTTTTCACACATCAGTAAACTTCCACTTCTATTGTTGCCCAATGACAGTACACGTCGATATAACTTTGCGGTCGAAATGCTATCACGTATTGAGGACGATGATGGTTATCTCAGACGAATTGCCTTTTCCGACGAAGCGACCTTTTTTGTCAGTAGTGTAGTGAATCGCCATAATGTGCGCATTTGGGGTTCACAACCCCCTGGCGAGGTCATGGAGTGCACCAGAGGTAGTCCAAAGGTGAATGTTTGGTGCGCGCTATTGCACGATCGAATTATCGGGCCATTCTTCTTCGGGCGGCCGATGTGGCCGAGCGGTTCTAGGCGCTTCAGTCTGGAATCGCGATACCGCTACGGTCGCAGGTTCGAATCCTGCCTCGGGCTTGGATGTGTGTGATGTCCTTAGGTTAGTTACGTTTAAGTAGTTCTAAGTTTTAGGGGACTGATGACCTCAGAAGTTAAGTCCCATAGTGCTCAGAGCCATTTAAACCATTTTTGAATTGTACGGGAGGTCCTCGCAGTCTTTCACTGTAACCTGTTATTTGTTGTACACACCACTAGAAATATCAGTTTTGCGTTTTTATAGTCTTCTTTCATGGACTTTAAATTTTCTTATCTGCTTCCTGTGAACTATGAAGTGATTTGTTCCATGACAACGTGGTTTTAGCTCAAGTGGCCCCGTGAAACAAAATGGTTATAGTAAATTAATTACAACACCAGATATCTGGTTCTGGGAGTTCACGGGAGTTACTAGGACGTGCTGCAATATAATGCCTCCGAATGCTTTATATGAAAACTCTTAATACTTTTCAAATGAAACAAACATTATTAACATTCTACATCGTTCTTCATGTCTACATATTTATTTCTCAACATAGTCTCCCTGGAGACGAGCACATTTCTCCCATAGAGATACCAGTTGGTTGATACCGTAACTGTAGAATCTTCGACTTTGTCTACGGTACCGCAACCTCGCCTCTGCTTGTACCGCTTCGCCATTATCACAGTGAAGTCCTCGAAGGTGTTCTTCAAGTTATGGAAACAGATGAAAATAGGATAGGACCAAGTCGGGACTGTGCGGAGGATGATAGAGGACATTGAACCCAAGGCGTCGGATTGTTGCATATGACGTAGAGCTCGTGTGTGGTTTTGCATTGTCATGCTGAAGAAGAGGGTGCTCCATGAGTGGATGAACTCTTCGAATTTGAAACTCGATTACAGCATACTGTTTCTCACGTAGCGACATAGTTACGTTACCCACCGCCATGTTACGAGCTACAATCCGGAGCCTTCTATGGCAGAGGGCTGTAGACATGCACACATGAAGAATGCTAATAAAGTATGTTTTATTAAAAAGCCTTAAGAGTTTCACATAAAAAATTCGGAGGTATTGCTTTTCTGCACGCCCTAGTATATTTATGACCTCATGCAGAAGGAACCTTATACGGCGTCTGAGGTGGATCTTCAATGATTATAACATGTCCAGCTTACATTAACAAATGTGCTACTGTGCATTTTATTGTATACTGTGTTTATAACATAACAATCACCTGCGAGCGCTACGCATATGAACATGACGATGTGTACAAGATTTTTCTTCATTTTAAATGTTTTAGTTATGGCCAACACTTATATTATATGCTATATTTTCTCTACATGACAACTTGGCATGAAGTCCAAATCAAAATGAACACGTTTTATAGCACAAAATTCTGAAGAGTTGAAGATGAAAGCGCCGGCCGGAGTGGCCGATCGGTTCTAAGCGCTTCAGTCTGGAACCGCGCGACCGCTACGGTTGCAGGTTCGAGTCCTGCCTCGGGCATGGATATGTGTGATGTCCTCAGGTTAGTTAGGTTTAAGTAGTTCTAAGTTCTAGGGGACTGATGACCTCAGATGTTAAGTCCCATAGTGCTCAGAGCCATTTGAACCATTTTTGAAGATTACAGCAAAGTCTGTCGAACCCGGTCGTTTGTAAATAAAGAAATATTTATGCGAGTTTGGCTTTAGAAAGTTTTTTCTCCTATGTATGAATCAGCATCGGTTTCAGAAAAAAACGGTCTTGTGAAACTACGCTCACTCTGTTCGTTCACGAGACCAAGAAGGTGGTAGATGCCGTCACCCAGGTAGATGCCGTGTTCCTTGATTTCCATCAGGCATTCTATACATTTCTGCACCGCCGTCTAGCAAAGAATATAAATAAATAAATAAATAAAAATAAAAATTTTAAAAATGAGCATACGCAGTATCAGACCAAATGTGTGAGTAGATTGACCTAGATGTGGCTTCAGGTTCATTAATTTTCGCAATATACAGGGTGATTTCTTTCCACAGTGTACAAACTCTAGGGATTGACCAATGAGAGGATACGAAACAAAAGTGGTCTAATGAATTTATGTCAGTAAATGCATGGTTTCCATGCTAGAGACCATTTATTCAGTCAAACACTGTTAAGAAACTGCGATCTGATACGCACTGTACCATGCCGCCACAGTTACAGTATGTGTTGAAAATGGTTTCCACGTGCCTCAACTCATGCGTGTACGCGCTGTAGCATGTTCTGTCTCACACGTTCACATCAGCCAGGCTGCATCCGAACAGTGCCACAGGCAGCATGAATTGGCTGCTCCAGTGCCTCCATATCTGGAATGGGATGTGCATGCAAGGTACTTTTGAGATGGCCCCATAACCAGCATTGGTTGAGATCCGGTGAACAAGCAGGCCATGCAACTGGACAACCTCGTCCGATCCATCGACCAGGGTAGAAACGATTGAGAAGCGTCCGGACGTTAACGGCGAAGTTGGCTGAAGCAACATCATGTAGCAGCCACATAACCCTTAGAATCGTCAATGGCACTGCTTCCAGCAGGGAAGGCAAAGTAACCCGCAAGAAATGCTGTGGTTGTTGTCGGCGGGGACAGGTCTCCTGATACAATCTTGCTGCCCGCCGCCCATTACCATTTGCCTCTCCGTAAGTAAACACTATGTCGGGAAGCTCTCGATTCGAATACGGAACCATTGTGTACAGCTCTGTATTATATCCATTACAAGGTGAGTCAGCAAGAGAAGTGAATCGGACACAACATTACCAATTACTATAGCAGGAGAGGGCGCTTGCGCATGACATATGAGGAACAGTACCACCCGCTAGGAGAAACCATGCATGCTGTAACTGTGGCTGTATAGTACAGCACGTATTGAACCGCAGTGTCTGCAACAAAGTATGACGGAATAAATATTCTCTAGCATGGAAACCATGCATTTCCGGACAAAATTTCATTAGACTTTTTTTGTTCCGTATCCTCTCATCGAACGATCCCTAGAGTTTATAAACGGTGGAAAAAAATCACCCTGTATATAAATGACGTAGACATCATCGGAAGTTCCATGAGGTTGTCGTGGATGATACCAATGTATACATAGAAGGTGCAACGCTAGAAAAGTTTAGCAATCGCAAGGAAACTTGCAGAGAAATGACGCTTGGTGCAGGGAGTGGCAGTTGAACCCTCAACGTAAACAAATGTAACGTATTGAGCATACATAGACGGAAAGCACGTTATTGTATGATCGCACGATTGCAGAGCAATCACTGGAAGCAATTACTTCGATGAAATATCTAGGAGTATGGGTACGGAGCGATTTAAAGTGGAACGACCACATAAAACTAATCGCAGGAAAGCACCTGCTAGACAGAGATTCCTCAAAGGAATTCTGAGTAGCCGTAGTCCGTCAAATAGGAAGATATCTTACAAAACTGTCGTTCGACCAATATTTGAATATCGCTCGTCAGTATGGCATCCGTACCAGATGAGATTGATGGAGAAAACAGAGGAAATCTAAAGAAGAGCAGCGGCTTTTGTTACAGGTTGATTTAGTAAGCACGAAAGCGTCAAAAGGATGATCAACCAACTCTAATGGTAACACGCTACCAGAGCGATCTGATGACCTCAGAAGTTAAGTCCCATAGTGCTCAGAGCCATTTGAACCATTCTGCAAAATAATAACACACCTGCAATAAAAGCCTACAGAAGACCAGAACATAAAATCTAGAGTGTGTTGTAAGGAAGCTACAGTCTAGCGTAGTGTGTAGAGGTACCATGTTACAGTGAAGAAATCCATGATCAGGTCGTTATATGGTTCTAATCCTGTTGTATCTGGTTTTCTTTCCGTCACCTTTGCTTTTTCAAAACGTTGTGTGACTTTCTTACGAGATTAATGTAAATAATTTCTGTAAGTTTTAGTGTTAGGTAATTATAAAAGCGTTCTCTGTCAGGAGTGATTTTGTTCGATTTGTTGAACTGCCGGCCGAAGTGGCCGTGCGGTTAAAGGCGCTGCAGTCTGGAACCGCAAGACCGCTACGGTCGCGGGTTCGAATCCTGCCTCGGGCATGGATGTTTGTGATGTCCTTAGGTTAGTTAGGTCTAACTAGTTCTAAGTTCTGGGGGACTACTGACCTCAGCAGTTGAGTCCCATAGTGCTCAGAGCCATTTGTTGAACTTTTATAAGCTTATGTCCTTATTGACCGGGACATGTATCTTTCCTCTTTGTCCTTTTACGTGCTCACGGATATTGAAGTTTTTTTGTGTACAGGTGTCCGAAAAGTCTTTCCCTGATTACATAAACTGATAACTCAGGCTAGAATCAGGATACAAATATGAAACTGGTGTCTCATTGTTTACAAACTATCAAAGTTTTTTTCACACATCAGTAAACTTCCACTTCTATTGTTGCCCAATGACAGTACACGTCGATATAACTTTGCGGTCGAAATGCTATCACGTATTGAGGACGATGATGGTTATCTCAGACGAATTGCCTTTTCCGACGAAGCGACCTTTTTTGTCAGTAGTGTAGTGAATCGCCATAATGTGCGCATTTGGGGTTCACAACCCCCTGGCGAGGTCATGGAGTGCACCAGAGGTAGTCCAAAGGTGAATGTTTGGTGCGCGCTATTGCACGATCGAATTATCGGGCCATTCTTCTTCGGGCGGCCGATGTGGCCGAGCGGTTCTAGGCGCTTCAGTCTGGAATCGCGATACCGCTACGGTCGCAGGTTCGAATCCTGCCTCGGGCTTGGATGTGTGTGATGTCCTTAGGTTAGTTAGGTTTAAGTAGCTCTAAGTTTTAGGGGACTGATGACCTCAGAAGTTAAGTCCCATAGTGCTCAGAGCCATTTGAACCATTCCTCTTCGCTGAGGCTACCACCACATCTGCAGTGTATCTGGACATGTTGCAACTGTATGCTGTTCCTCAGCTGCTTCAGTATCACCCCGATGTCTTGTTTCAGCAAGACGGTGCACCGCCTCATTGGGGTTTGGACGTCCGTCCCTATCTCGATATGACCTTTCCTGGGCGATGGATTGGTCGTGATGGGCCAACGGTTTGGCCTCCACGCTCTCCTGACTTAACCCCCTTAGACTTCGTTTTATGGGGTTATGTCAAGGACGAAGTCTACCGAACACGTGTACCAGATCTTGAAACCCTGCGGCAACGGATAACCACAGTCGTTGAATGCGGTCAGTGGAGTAGTGATGTTGGCTAATGTGTGGACGGAAATTGAATATCGCCTAGATGTGCTACGTGCTACCAAGTGTGCTCATATGGAAGTTTACTGATGTGTGAAAGCCGGCCTCGGTGGTATAGCGGTTCTGGCGCTGCAGTCCGGAACCGCGGGACTGCTACGGTCGCAGGTTCGAGTCCTGCCTCGGGCATGGGTGTGTGTAGTGTCCTTGGGTTAGTTAGGTTTAAGTAGTTCTAAGTTCTAGGGGACTTATGACCTAAGATGTTGAGTCCCATAGTGCTCAGAGCCATTTTGATGTGTGAAAAAAACTTTGATAGTTTGTAAACAATTAGACACCAGTTTCATATTTTTATCTTACTTCTAGCCTGAGTTGTCAATTTATGTAAGCATGGAAAGGCTTTTCGGACACCCTGTATATCACAGACAGAATAACACGACTAGTATATGAACGAGGGAGGAAATTTGCGTTGTATTAGAGCTAACGTAGGAATTCTACGCGCGTCCATTTTCGTGAACAAACTGTATTGTTTGCGAGCCAGATAAAGCCGACAGCTCCGCTGCAGAGCGCCGAGAGCGCAAAATCACTTTAATCAGTTCGTCCCGTGGTGTGCCGACGGCGCTGTCTCTCGTGACGCTGGACATCCCGTAAGCGTACACGTCAACGTTAGCTGCCTCGTCCTGTGTGCCGACGGCTTAACGGAAGGAAGCCCTGAGCCCCATCTGTCGGACAATTATGTAGACCTGTTCTGTGTGTGATCGTGTTTTAGCTGTCCGTGCTTCGTATTTTCTGAGGCGGAAAGTGGAGCATTTGCCAAAAAGGGCGGGTGAAGCCCCACGGAAACTACACTTATGACCGAGTGCACTAAGCGCGGTCAAAAAGCAAGATAAACAAGCTCCTGTGATCACAATTAAACGTAAACCGCGTTTAAAATGTTTCTGCGATGCACCAACGTTAATCGCAGGCCTGCAAACCGTCGTCAACCAACCGTGCATTTTGCCGCGGTTACCTGTCTATTGCAATGGAACGCGCCCTTGTGATGCAAAGATGATAATAGAGATATGAATTTGCACATGACCGCCTGTATACATAAGGTTTCTAGACAATCGCTGGTGAATGACATCATTTTCACAAGCTCTCAAAAATGCTCTACTGTGTGTGAATTCCTAAGGGACCAAACTACTGAGGTCATCGGTCGCTAGACTTAAACACTACTTAAAATAACTTAAACTACCTTATGCTAAGAACACACACACACACACCCATGCCCGAGAGAGGACTCGAACCTCCGGTGGGAGGGGCCGCGCAATCCGTGACATGGCGCCTCAAACCGAGCGGCTACTTCGCGCGGCAAGCTCTCACTTTCGGCAACAAGCAGAAATATACAGCGTGGCAATTATTGAACTATATGAAGAAAATGGAAATTAGTTACAAACTACAGTGTGCACACACTTTATTCAACATGTAAACGCCACAACAGATATTCGGATTTAGGTTATGACATGTTAAATATGGCTGCCATCATTGGCGATGATGTGGCGCAGACGAATAGCGAAATTCTACTTGACCCGCTGAAGTGTCGGAACACTGAAGCTGTCGACGATCTCCTGAATGACTGTTTTCAGCCGGCCGGAGTGGCCGTGCGGTTCTAGGCGCTACAATCTGGAACCGAGCGAGCGCTACGGTCGCAGGTTCGAATCCTGCCTCGGGCATGGATTTGTGTGATGTCCTTAGGTTAGTTAGGTTTAATTAATTCCAAGTTCTAGGCGACTGATGACCTCAGAAGTTAAGTCGCATAGTGCTCAGAGCCATTTGAACCATTTTTTACTGTTTTCAGCTCAGCAAAGGTTTTGGGGTTATTGCTGTACACCTTCTCTTTAATATAGGATCACAAAAAAGAGTCGCATGTGTTCAGATCCGGAGAATATGGCGGCCAATCGAGGTCCACGCCAGTGGCCTCTGGGTACCCCAGAGCCAGATTGCGGTCCCCAAAGTGCCCCTCCAGCACATCAAACACTCTCCTGCTGCGATGGGATCGAGCTCCGTCTTGTATTAACCACATCTTGACGAAATCAGGGTTACTTTGCACAACAGGGATGAAGTCGTCTTTCAAAACCTTCACGTATCGTTCGGTAGTACATACATACATTTATTCTTGTTCCATAAATAAATGCCGTGTGACTAGGGCCTCCCGTCGGGTAGATCGTTCGCCGGGAGCAAGTCTTTCGATTTGACGCCACTTCGGCGACTTGCCCGACCTAGCCCGGGAATCGAAACCGGGCCCGTAGGATTGACATCCTGTCGCGCTGACCACTCTGCTACCGGGGGCGGACTTCTCGTTCCATAGATTATGAATACGACATTTCGTAATGATGTGGAACGTGTTACTTTAACGTACGTTTTCTTTACACAATTAATTAAACTTTTTTTACAGTTACTACTTCATATCTAAGAATTCATCTATTGAGTGGGAGGAGTTGTCATTCAGAAGCTCTTTTGATTTGCTTTTAAATGTTGGTTGGCTACCTGTCAGACTTTTAATACTATTTGGCAAATGACCAAAGATTTTTGTGGCACCATAATTCACCTCTTTCTGTGCCAAAGTGAGATTTAATCCAGAATAGTGAATGTCATGCTTTCTTTTAGTGTTGTAGCTATGCAGTTCGCTGTTATTTTTGAATTGGGATGGGTTATTAATGGCAAATTTCATTAGTGAATATATGTACAGGTTCTGTGAATATCCCGAGTCCCTTAAATAAATGTCTGCAAGGTGATCTAGGGTGGGCTCCAGCTATTATTCTGATTACACACTTTTGTGCAATGAATACTTCCTGTCTTAATGACGAATTGCTCCAAAATATGATGCCGTATTAAAGCAGTGAATGAAAATAGGCATAGTAGGCTAATTTACTGATATGTTTATCACCAAAATTTGTAATAACCCTAATAACACAAGTAGCTGAACCTAACCGTTTCAGCAGATCATCGATGTGTTTCTTCAAATTCAATTTCTCATCAATGCACACACCTAGAAATTTTGAGTATTCTGCCTTAGCAACAGACTTCCGTTCATAGTCTATATTTATCAATGGTGTTATGTCATTTACTGTACAGAACTGTATAAACTGTGTTTTCTCAAAATTTAGTGAGAGTCTATTTGCAGAGAACCACTTAATAATTGTTTGAAAGACATTATTTGCAATTTCCTCAGCTGATTCTTGCTTCTTGGGTGTGATTACTATACTTGTATTATCAGCAAAAAGAAGTAGCTTTGCATCTTCATGAATATAGAATGGCTAGTCGTTAATATATATTAAGAACAATAAGGGATCCAAGACTGAACCCTGTGGGACACCATTCTTGATACCTACCCAGTTAGAGGACTCTGCTGGTTTTTTCAGACTATCTGTACTGTTAATTTCAACCTTCTGCATTCTTCCAGTGAAGTCTGAATTAAACCATTTGTGCACTGTCCCTCTCATACCGCAATACTTAAGCGTACCTAGAAGAATTTTATGATTCAGACAGGCAAAATCCTTTGAGAGAACACAAAATATCCCAATGGGTGATGTTCAGTTATTCAATACATTTAATATTTGATCAGTGAAAGCATATATAACATTTTCCGTTGAAAAGCCTTTCTGAAAACTAAACTGACATTTTGATAGTACTTCAATTTTACAGATATGTGATGCTACTCTTGAATACATTACTTTTTCAAGAATTTTGGATGAAGCTGTCAGAAGTGAGATTGGGCGGTAGTTGTTAGCATCAGAGCTATCCCCTTTTATGCAATGTTTTAAGAAAAGCATATTTCAGTCTATCTGGAAAAATGCCCTGTCACCGTGCCACCAAGAAATATCGCAACGATTACTCCGTGAGTGGACGCTGCACACCACACAGTCACCTGTTGAGGGTGAACAGACTTTTCGATCGCGAGACGCGGATTCTCAGCCCCCAAATGCGCCAGTTTTGCTTACTGACGAACCCATCCAAATGAAAGTGGGCTTCGTAGCTAAACCAAACCATACAGAGCGTATCTTAATTCCCATCATGCCCCGCGGCCAAACGTGCAGTTTTAACGTCCTAACGCTCACTGTTCAGAACTTATGACTATTTTATTTCATATAGTTCTATAATTCTCACCCTGTACCTCGCTACTATAGTCGGCGACAGCGTTAATGGCGTCTAGACGTGCAGTCCACAAGAAATGGTACGTTGTCAACTCAGCTGAAAGTACATAGACAGCAACTGTTCCTGCACCTTGGCAACTCGCAGACCGTCTCGCCTAAACGTGCATCACGTTTGAAGAACGAGTACACTTTAAAATAATGTCCCCTGCCTGTTTGTGAGACACTTGGTGCCTTCTAGGTGCTCCAGCCATTATGAAAGAACACACAAAATACACTCCTGGAAATGGAAAAAAGAACACACTGACACCGGTGTGTCAGACCCACCATACTTGCTCCGGACACTGCGAGAGGGCTGTACAAGCAATGATCACACGCACGGCACAGCGGACACACCAGGAACCGCGGTGTTGGCCGTCGAATGGCGCTAGCTGCGCAGCATTTGTGCACCGCCGCCGTCAGTGTCAGCCAGTTTGCCGTGGCATACGGAGCTCCATCGCAGTCTTTAACACTGGTAGCATGCCGCGACAGCGTGGACGTGAACCGTATGTGCAGTTGACGGACTTTGAGCGAGGGCGTATAGTGGGCATGCGGGAGGCCGGGTGGACGTACCGCCGAATTGCTCAACACGTGGGGCGTGAGGTCTCCACAGTACATCGATGTTGTCGCCAGTGGTCGGCGGAAGGTGCACGTGCCCCTCGACCTGGGACCGGACCGCAGCGACGCACGGATGCACGCCAAGACCGTAGGATCCTACGCAGTGCCGTAGGGGACCGCACTGTCACTTCCCAGCAAATTAGGGACACTGTTGCTCCTGGGGTATCGGCGAGGACCATTCGCAACCGTCTCCATGAAGCTGGGCTACGGTCCCGCACACCGTTAGGCCGTCTTCCGCTCACGCCCCAACATCGTGCAGCCCGCCTCCAGTGGTGTCGCGACAGGCGTGAATGGAGGGACGAATGGAGACGTGTCGTCTTCAGCGATGAGAGTCGCTTCTGCCTTGGTGCCAATGATGGTCGTATGCGTGTTTGGCGCCGTGCAGGTGAGCGCCACAATCAGGACTGCATACGACCGAGGCACACAGGGCCAACACCCGGCATCATGGTGTGGAGAGCGATCTCCTACACTGGCCGTACACCACTGGTGATCGTCGAGGGGACACTGAATAGTGCACGGTACATCCAAACCGTCATCGAACCCATCGTTCTACCATTCCTAGACCGGCAAGGGAACTTGCTGTTCCAACAGGACAATGCACGTCCGCATGTATCCCGTGTCACCCAACGTGCTCTAGAAGGTGTAAGTCAACTACCCTGGCCAGCAAGATCTCCGGATCTGTCCCCCATTGAGCATGTTTGGGACTGGATGAAGCGTCGTCTCACGCGGTCTGCACGTCCAGCACGAACGCTGGTCCAACTGAGGCGCCAGGTGGAAATGCCATGGCAAGCCGTTCCACAGGACTACATCCAGCATCTCTACGATCGTCTCCATGGGAGAATAGCAGCCTTCATTGCTGCGAAAGGTGGATATACACTGTACTAGTGCCGACATTGTGCATGCTCTGTTGCCTGTGTCTATGTGCCTGTGGTTCTGTCAGTGTGATCATGTGATGTATCTGACCCCAGGAATGTGTCAATAAAGTTTCCCCTTCCTGGGACAATGAATTCACAGTGTTCTTATTTCAATTTCCAGGAGTGTACCTAGAAAACAGTCAGTCGTTGCTTTGCGCATGTAAAACACGACAGAACGCTCACATATGATGGAATTTTACACAGTACGGAACTCAGAAACAGACTGAGTGCTGATTGGCTAGCTGCGTAGCTGTGTGCTTCACATTCTCGGCCCAGAGGCCATAAACACTGTCGCGGACTATAGTCCGTTCAATTACGTTAGGCGAAATGTAAAACAAAAGAAGCACACCAATTTTTTCGAAGTACGAGATGGATATACTTCTCGAATTGGTCGTGCGAATGCATCAGATGTTGAAAATAAAAGAAGTAGGAAATTTGGAAATTTGTGGTAAGGACTGTGGGACCAAACTGCTGCGGTCATCGGTCCCTAGACTTACGCACTACTTAATCTAACTTAAACTAACTTACACTAAGGACAACACACACACCCATGCCCGAGGGAGGACTCGATCCTCCGACGGGGGGAGATGCGCGAACCGTGAGAAGACGCCCTAGACCGCTTGGTTACCCCGCGCGGCTCATAAAAGAAGTGATGCCTGCAGTATAAATGAGGAAATGTACAGTGGAGTGGGTGTTTTGGGGGAAGAGACCAAACAGCGAGGTCATCGGTCTCATCGGATTGGAGAAGGATGGGGAGGGGAATAGGCCGTGCCCTTTCAAAGGAACCATCCCGGCATTTGCCTGGAGCGATTTAGGGAAAGCACGGAAAACCTAAATCAGGATGGCCGGACGTGGGATTGAACCGTCGACCTCCCGAATGCGAGTCCAGTGTGCTAACCACTGCGCCACCTCGCTCGGTGAAATGTACGGTGACTTTATCTTCTTTCGCTTTTTTTTACATTCAAGTCAAGTACCTACCTCATTTAAATATAAAATTCGTCAAATATATGCTAATTAACACATTTAATTGTCATTTTTTTAAATACAGCCGGCCGTAGTGACCGAGCGGTTCTAAGCGCTACGGTCTGGAACCGCGCGACCGCTACGGTCGCAGATTCGAATCCTGCCTCGGGCATGGATGCGTGTGATGTCCTTAGGTTAGTTAGGTTTAAGTAGTTCTAAGTTCTAGGGGCCTAATGACCTCAGATGTTAAGTACCATAGTGCTCAGAGCCATTTGAACCATTTGAAAAATACATGTCTTCTTATTTCTAACAATAATGGCAGACAACAATCCATTTTTCATTGCAAACAGAAATTCTTAATTACTGACCTTTTATGAAAGATTGTTAATCAAGAAGTTAAAAACAACTAATTAAATTTTTTCTGTCTTTTTGTATTTTATGCTTGACATAAATGCGCATAGAACATGCACCCTTGTTTAAAAATTTGAATCCACCTGGAATCTAACACAGCCCTCCCCCCTCCCCCCCCCCCCCCTCCCACTAATTCCACACAATGAGAAACCACACAACACAGAGCCACACTCCTTGTGAAATGAATCCGCCTTATTTTAGCATATCAACCATGGTCGGAAAACTTAAAAGTTCATTTTCTCTATAATTTTGCTTTGCGAGAGATATATTTGACTTCTGTCTTTCACGTACCACAAATATAAACAACTAACGAATCCGATAATACTTTGCAATTGCTAAATATGTATGAGAACTGGATATACACTCCTGGAAATGGAAAAAAGAACACATTGACACCGGTGTGTCAGACCCACCATACTTGCTCCGGACACTGCGAGAGGGCTGTACAAGCAATGATCACACGCACGGCACAGCGGACACACCAGGAACCGCGGTGTTGGCCGTCGAATGGCGCTAGCTGCGCAGCATTTGTGCACCGCCGCCGTCAGTGTCAGCCAGTTTGCCGTGGCATACGGAGCTCCATCGCAGTCTTTAACACTGGTAGCATGCCGCGACAGCGTGGACGTGAACCGTGTGTGCAGTTGACGGACTTTGAGCGAGGGCATATAGTGGGCATGCGGGAGGCCGGGTGGACGTACCGCCGAATTGCTCAACACGTGGGGCGTGAAGTCTCCACAGTACATCGATGTTGTCGCCAGTGGTCGGCGGAAAGTGCACGTGCCCCTCGACCTGGGACCGGACCGCAGCGACGCACGGATGCACGCCAAGACCGTAGGATCCTACGCAGTGCCGTAGGGGACCGCACCGCCACTTCCCAGCAAATTAGGTACACTGTTGCTCCTGGGGTATCGGCGAGGACCATTCGCAACCGTCTCCATGAAGCTGGGCTACGGTCCCGCACACCGTTAGGCCGTCTTCCGCTCACGCCCCAACATCGTGCAGCCCGCCTCCAGTGGTGTCGCGACAGGCGTGAATGGAGGGACGAATGGAGACGTGTCGTCTTCAGCGATGAGAGTCGCTTCTGCCTTGGTGCCAATGATGGTCGTATGCGTGTTTGGCGCCGTGCAGTTGAGCGCCACAATCAGGACTGCATACGACCGAGGCACACAGGGCCAACACCCGGCATCATGGTGTGGGGAGCGATCTCCTACACTGGCCGTACACCACTGGTGATCGTCGAGGGGACACTGAATAGTGCACGGTACATCCAAACCGTCATCGAACCCATCGTTCTACCATTCCTAGACCGGCAAGGGAACTTGCTGTTCCAACAGGACAATGCACGTCCGCATGTATCCCGTGCCACCCAACGTGCTCTAGAAGGTGTAAGTCAACTACCCTGGCCAGCAAGATCTCCGGATCTGTCCCCCATTGAGCATGTTTGGGACTGGATGAAGCGTCGTCTCACGCGGTCTGCACGTCCAGCACGAACGCTGGTCCAACTGAGGCGCCAGGTGGAAATGGCATGGCAAGCCGTTCCACAGGACTACATCCAGCATCTCTACGATCGTCTCCATGGGAGAATAGCAGCCTGCATTGCTGCGAAAGGTGGATATACACTGTACTAGTGCCGACATTGTGCATGCTCTGTTGCCTGTGTCTATGTGCCTGTGGTTCTGTCAGTGTGATCATGTGATGTATCTGACCCCAGGAATGTGTCAATAAAGTTTCCCCTTCCTGGGACAATGAATTCACGGTGTTCTTATTTCGATTTCCAGGAGTGTATGTTCTAATCTCCTCCTCCCTACCTCTCTCTCTCCATCTCCTCCACCACCTCTCTCTGCCCATCACCTCTTCCCATTCTCACTGTCCATCACCTTCCTCTCTCTCTCTCTTTGTCTATCTGATCTTCCCCCTCTCTCTGTCCTTCTTCTCTTGGTCCTATCTCTGACTTTGAGCCTTGTTTATTGTTATTGGAAAGTCAGACTCCATAATAGTATTCTACTTATAAGCGGGTATGCCATAAATACGAGTTTGGTGCTGTCTGCGAAAAATGACTGTAAGGAAGAAAACAAAACAGAACAATGTTGTGTACAAAATTTTTATTTAGATGACATATACAGGGTGATTCAAAAAGAATGCCACAACTTTAAAAACCGAGGACTTAGCAAAGAATAAAAGGAGAGCTACGCTCTTTCTGCCGTCGATTGAAGGAAGCTCTGAAGTTTCATTTGGCTGCTCATTTGACCGCTAAGAGCGCTGTTGGCCACGTAACCTTCATTTCTGTTGTCAATGTATACATGGCGACTGCCCAACAAAATGCTTTTTGTGTTATCGAGTACGGTAGAAGTGAATCCACGACAGTGGTTCAGCGTGCATTTCGTACCAAGTATGGTGTTCAAGCCCCTGATAGGTGCAGTATCGTTCACGGATATAAACAGTTCACAAAGAAAGGATGTTTGTGCAAAGGGAAAAGTTCCGGATGGTTGGTCATGAGTGAAGAAAATGTTGACCGCATTTAGGAAGCATTTGCTCGCAGTCCAGGAAAATCGGCCCGTCAGCCTAGCAAAGAGCTGCAAATTCCGCTTGGAGAATCCTAAGGAAAATGTTAGCAATGAAACCTTATCGTCTACAGTTCGTTCAAATCCTTTCCGAAAGCCGGCCGAAGTGGCCGTGCGGTTCTAGACACTACAGTCTGGAACCGAGCGACCGCTACGGTCGCAGGTTCGAATCCTGCCTCGGACATGGATGTGTGTGATGTCCTTAGGTTAGTTAGGTTTAATTAGTTCTAAGTTCTAGGCGACTGATGACCTCAGAAGTTAAGTCGCATAGTGCTCAGAGCCATCTGAACCATTTTTGAGCCCTTTCCGAAGCTGACAAGGTGAAAAGAATCGAGTTCTTCGATTTTGTCCTTGAGCAAATGGAAACAGATGACCGGTTCATTTCGAAGCTAGTGTTTAGCGATGAAGCAACATGTCACACGACAGGGAAAGTCAATCGGCACAATGCCCATATATGGGGCACTGAGATCCCGCGGGAAACAATTCAGCATGAACGTGATTCACCTAAGTTGAGCATTTTCTGTGCCATTTCAGCTAATAAAGTTTTTGGTCTTTTTTCTTCGAAGCTGCAACTGTAAATGGGCAAACCTACCCGGAAATCTTGCAGAATTGGCTGTTCCCTCAACTCGAAAAAGAAGCACGTCAATTCATATTCCAGCAGGATGAACGAAAGGTACCCACAGCAATGGATCGGCCGCCGAGAAGCTCGTGACAGACCACTCCATCACTGGCCTCCTAGAAACACTGCCCTCAGCCCCTGTGATTTTTTCTATGGGGGTATGTTAAACATATGATATTTCGACCACCTCTACCAGATATCATTGAGGAACTAAAAGAAGGAATAACTGCAGCTATCCAAACTATTAAGCCGGAAATGCTACGGAGAGTGTGGAACGATTTTGAGTATCTGGTTGATGTCGCACGAGTGTCTGGACAGAGCCATCTTGAATATTTATGAACTTGTTATTTACTGAAAAAAATTTCGTTAACTACTCTTCACATTGATTAACTACCCAAGTTCCAGCATGTTTCTTCGATTAAACACAGATTTTCAAAGTTGATTCTTTTTTAATCACCCTGTATAATTAGAAAGAATATCTAAGAGAAAGAAAATAAAAACGCACACTTTCACGAAAGAGTACAACACAGAGTTTTCTTTCTTGCAGTCGGTTCTAACAGAAAAACTGTACATTGTTGATTTAAAAAATATATAGGCTATACCTGTTCGAATGTTTATTACGGTATTGTGTAAAAATTTAAAGTGCATTGGACAAGAACATATATTAAAAATAAATCAGGCAAGAAACATTCAAGATTTTTGGCTACAATAACCTCAATATAACACATATATATTTATATATTTTATGTATTAAAATGTATAGTCTATATCTTTCTAAATGTTCATTGGGGTTTCGTATAAATGTTTAAAGTAAATTGGTCAAGAACTTTTGGAATTTTTGGTAACAACATTATCCCTTTGTCTATCACAGATATATTTATACACTGCTGGAAATGGAAAAAAGAACACATTGACACCGGTGTGTCAGACCCACCATACTTGCTCCGGACACTGCGAGAGGGCTGTACAAGCAATGATCACACGCACGGCACAGCGGACACACCAGGAACCGCGGTGTTGGCCGTCGAATGGCGCTAGCTGCGCAGCATTTGTGCACCGCCGCCGTCAGTGTCAGCCAGTTTGCCGTGGCATACGGAGCTCCATCGCAGTCTTTAACACTGGTAGCATGCCGCGACAGCGTGGACGTGAACCGTATGTGCAGTTGACGGACTTTGAGCGAGGGCATATAGTGGGCATGCGGGAGGCCGGGTGGACGTACCGCCGAATTGCTCAACACGTGGGGCGTGAGGTCTCCACAGGACATCGATGTTGTCGCCAGTGGTCGGCGGGAGGTGCACGTGCCCGTCGACCTGGGACCGGACCGCAGCGACGCACGGATGCACGCCAAGACCGTAGGACCCTACGCAGTGCCGTAGGGGACCGCACCGCCACTTCCCAGCAAATTAGGGACACTGTTGCTCCTGGGGTATCGGCGAGGACCATTCGCAACCGTCTCCATGAAGCTGGGCTACGGTCCCGCACACCGTTAGGCCGTCTTCCGCTCACGCCCCAACATCGTGCAGCCCGCCTCCAGTGGTGTCGCGACAGGCGTGAATGGAGGGACGAATGGAGACGTGTCGTCTTCAGCGATGAGAGTCGCTTCTGCCTTGGTGCCTATGATGGTCGTATGCGCGTTTGGCGCCGTGCAGGTGAGCGCCACAATCAGGACTGCATACGACCGAGGCACACAGGGCCAACACCCGGCATCATGGTGTGGGGAGCGATCTCCTACACTGGCCGTACACCACTGGTGATCGTCGAGGGGACACTGAATAGTGCACGGTACATCCAAACCGTCATCGAACCCATCGTTCTACCATTCCTAGACCGGCAAGGGAACTTGCTGTTCCAACAGGACAATGCACGTCCGCATGTATCCCGTGCCACCCAAAGTGCTCTAGAAGGTGTAAGTCAACTACCCTGGCCAGCAAGATCTCCGGATCTGTCCCCCATTGAGCATGTTTGGGACTGGATGAAGCGTCGTCTCACGCGGTCTGCACGTCCAGCACGAACGCTGGTCCAACTGAGGCGCCAGGTGGAAATGGCATGGCAAGCCGTTCCACAGGACTACATCCAGCATCTCTACGATCGTCTCCATGGGAGAATAGCAGCCTGCATTGCTGCGAAAGGTGGATATACACTGTACTAGTGCCGACATTGTGCATGCTCTGTTGCCTGTGTCTATGTGCCTGTGGTTCTGTCAGTGTGATCATGTGATGTATCTGACCCCAGGAATGTGTCAATAAAGTTTCCCCTTCCTGGGACAATGAATTCACGGTGTTCTTATTTCAATTTCCAGGAGTGTACATGGTATATTTTAAAAACATATGTAGTCTATGCCCGGCCGATTGTTCATTAGAGTATCGTATCAAAAACTTGAAGTAAATCGGTCATGTGCTTTTCAAGATTTTTGGTTACATCAAATGACGACTTGTCTTTATATAGCAATATAGATTACAAAAATCCGATTGTCGTTTTGTCCTCTTGTTGTAGCTAAACAGGCAATGGCGCTTGGAGGCACATATGAAATGTACTCCTACTAAGTTTGATTCACAAAGTAATAAACTTTCTGGGTACATTTTACTATGGGTACGGTATAAGATGTCTTCAGTGTCTTGCACGGAACCCCTTGAGGTCGAAGTTGCAAAAGGCCAATGATGTTTACGGCATTCGATGAACCACATATTGTCTACCATGCAACCACAATATTGGCTGCTAATGGAAACGTGGAACGGAACTGGAGGTATCCAGTGGTGAGCACAGCATGAGGCTATGGAGCATCGTTGAATTGCTTAGTCGACGACTAACTCACAACAGTGCTACCGTGCTACTGTTGTCGACACGAAGCAGAGCAATGGCAACGATAAACAAAGCAAACATTGCATTATATCTACAACAACAACTGCCGAAGTTGAAATTTCGTCAGAAAGGAACCTAAAGAATTTCGCAGAGTGAGAAAGAAACGGCAGATGAAATATTAGCGTTTCTGCAAGATGAGTGAGTGGAATGTATGGTGTCTTATGCTCGACTGTGCAGACAATGTACATGAGGAGTGCAGTGGCGACGATACGTGCTCAACAAATGAGAGTGAAACAAAACAGGTGTCGAGCCACGTAGTTTATCATCCTTATAGGACAGGGAGCCCCAAATCCCGTCTCCACTGAAACGCAGTAAAAGGACAATCGTTGTCCAAGGAGTGGGTAGTAAAAATAATTCCGTACATGGGAGGTCATACGCAGCATAGTAAAAACAATTGTGAACAGATTTTGGATGATAAGTCCGCAGCAATATGACCGTGTAGTGCATAAGAAGAACTATGAATATTGAAAGGACGACAAGGCGCACTTGCTACAAATCTAGTGCTTACGTGTTTCAACGATACTTGGTACAATTTACAGGATGTGCATGATAGTGACCTAAACCCGCCTGCTTCCTGGACTCGGGTAGGCGTGCCGGCCCCAGATCGAATCCGCCCGGCTGATTAACGGCGAGGGCCGATGTGCCGGCTAGCCTGGATGTGGTTTTTCGGCGGTTTTCCACATCCCGCTAGGTGAATACCGGGCTGGTCACCATGTTCCGCCTCGGTTACACGGCTCGCAGAAATCTGAACACATTCACGCTATTCCACGGATTACACTCGACGCAGACAGTTGGGGTACACTAATTCCGTCCTGGGGGTTTGGGGTGGCGGCAGGAAGGGCATCCGGCCACCCCTTAAACATTAACATGCCAAATCCGAATAACGACGGCTGACCCTGCGTAACTGCCGGACAAGGCTCAAGCAATAGATACACTCCTGGAAATTGTAATAAGAACACCGTGAATTCATTGTCCCAGGAAGGGGAAACTTTATTGACACTTTCCTGGGGTCAGATACATCACATGATCACACTGACAGAACCACAGGCACATAGACACAGGCAACAGAGCATGCACAATGTCGGCACTAGTACAGTGTATATCCACCTTTCGCAGCAATGCAGGCTGCTATTCTCCCATGGAGACGATCGTAGAGATGCTGGATGTAGTCCTGTGGAACGGCTTGCCATGCCATTTCCACCTGGCGCCTCAGTTGGACCAGCGTTCGTGCTGGACGTGCAGACCGCGTGAGACGACGCTTCATCCAGTCCCAAACATGCTCAATGGGGGACAGATCCGGAGATCTTGCTGGCCAGGGTAGTTGACTTACACCTTCTAGAGCACGTTGGGTGGCACGGGATACATGCGGACGTGCATTGTCCTGTTGGAACAGCAAGTTCCCTTGCCGGTCTAGGAATGGTAGAACGATGGGTTCGATGACGGTTTGGATTTACCGTGCACTATTCAGTGTCCCCTCGACGATCACCAGTGGTGTACGGCCAGTGTAGGAGATCGCTCCCCACACCATGATGCCGGGTGTTGGCCCTGTGTGCCTCGGTCGTATGCAGTCCTGATTGTGGCGCTCACCTGCACGGCGCCAAACACGCATACGACCATCATTGGCACCAAGGCAGAAGCGACTCTCATCGCTGAAGACGACACGTCTCCATTCGTCCCTCCATTCACGCCTGTCGCGACACCACTGGAGGCGGGCTGCACGATGTTGGGGCGTGAGCGGAAGACGGCCTAACGGTGTGCGGGACCGTAGCCCAGCTTCATGGAGACGGTTGCGAATGGTCCTCGCCGATACTCCAGGAGCAACAGTGTCCCTAATTTGCTGGGAAGTGGCGGTGCGGTCCCCTACGGCACTGCGTAGGATCCTACGGTCTTGGCGTGCATCCGTGCGTCGCTGCGGTCCGGTCCCAGGTCGACGGGCACGTGCACCTTCCGCCGACCACTGGCGACAACATCGATGTACTGTGGAGACCTCACGCCCCACGTGTTGAGCAATTCGGCGGTACGTCCACCCGGCCTCCCGCATGCCCACTATATGCCCTCGCTCAAAGTCCGTCAACTGCACATACGGTTCACGTCCATGCTGTCGCGGCATGCTACCAGTGTTAAAGACTGCGATGGAGCTCCGTATGCCACGGCAAACTGGCTGACACTGACGGCGGCGGTGCACAAATGCTGCGCAGCTAGCGCCATTCGACGGCCAACACCGCGGTTCCTGGTGTGTCCGCTGTGCCGTGCGTGTGATCATTGCTTGTACAGCCCTCTCGCAGTGTCCGGAGCAAGTATGGTGGGTCTGACACACCGGTGTCAATGTGTTCTTTTTTCCATTTCCAGGAGTGTAGATAGATAGATAGATAGTGCATGATAGTGACCTACTACGTTATGCACATCAAACTGTGTGTGACATAGACTATAGCGATTTCAAGGGAAGCACTGGGTGGTTGTATAATTTTAAATAGTGTTACAGAATTGGTAGACATAAGCTAACGAAATTTCAAGCAAACCGTCAACTTGACAATGCACAGCAAACTGCAGAATCGGCCAGAAAATCTGTAGAGGAGATAAATTAACTTAACCCAGCGTTCAGTAAGGATTTTTTTTCTATTCCGACCAATTGTGATTTGAAGAGGAAATACATATGAAAAGAATCCTAGAAATTAGATGAATCAAGAGAGTTGTATCAAGATCAACTAACATCAAAGCGTTAATACATTCGTATACAATCATCCGACTGTTAATCTGGATGGTAAATTGACTGGAAAGTTATTTATTGTGCTGCGAGAAGTTGGAGGTGCTTTGCCCCTACGATTCTTTCTTGTGTACATGTACCGAATATTTACGTCACAGCAAGCAAGAGTGGAAAAATAGGAGTAAGAGAACTACAACTATGGTATCAGCACTGCTTTTGGCCAACAGCTGCTCAAAATAACTTACTTTTGCTTGATTCCTGGTCTACGTATAAAAATCATACTCCTTTCCAACAAACTATCCCCCTGAAAAGTGTGTGACATTGCAATTCATATACTTGGAACCACTGGAGAAATTCAGCCTCTGGTTGTTTGTTTTCTCCGTGGCTATACACATCATCGCACTATGCAGCTACGCCTTACAGGATAGCCAGTTTCACAATAATCTCCATAACAGACTGTTTCGCATTCGGTTATATGCCATCACATTCCATTGTTTCTCATCACCCCATTACACCGATATGATTCCGTGTGCTTTCTTTAACGTTCTGCACGGTTAGTACTTCTCAAGAAGTTCGCCCATTTTTCATTCGGTGTTCATGGTGCAAGTTAATGGTCTGTTTTGTCTGGAACTGCGCGACCGCTACGGTCGCAGGTTCGAATCCTGCCTCGGACATGGATGTGTTTTATGTCCTTAGGTTAGTTAGGTTTAAGTAGTTCTAAGTTCTTGGGGACTGATGACCTCAGAAGTTAAGTCCGATAGTGCTCAGAGCCATTTGAACCAACGGTCTGTTTTGAACATTTCTTGAATGTCCATTTCCTGAAGTGTAATACATACATCCCATAGAGGGTAGATCTCCGCGCCTCCCAAACACTCATTTCCTGTCGCCCTCTTGATGCACACAGTGAGTCATTAGCAGCTAATGTTTTTCTTCTCACAGTTATTAACACAACACTTTCAAATGGGCTGTACTAAAGATTGAACTAGCGGCTTCGCAGTCAAGGGGTTCTTTGTTAGTACAACAAAACGTGCCGCAATCTTAATACCGTACGCTTGCAGAACCCTGGTCATCTCGATAAAACCGGGTGTAAGTCATGGTCGAAGATAATCGCGGTCAGCTCCCTCGTTTAACTTTGGTCGAGGTCGGTGCACCAGAAATTTGTGTTGAACAGGGTTAAATGCTGCCTTTTTCTGGTATACAATTCGAAACAACCAAGAACCCAAATCAAACGCTCTCGCAAACACGACCCTCTACACCACAAAGGGGACGTGTTCCTTTTTTGGTGCTCCCGAACAGAGCAGCTGATACCGAAGTACCCGATCAAAATCGGCCTAAGCATGGGCAGTAGGGCGTGGATTCCACAGATGGCTAACGCAAAAGAGGTACTCGTAGAACTGAAAGCATTTCTAACAAAATGGACATAGAGGATAAGGATTAGCCTATAGCGTCCCAATCTCCAACGCAATTGACACGACCCTCCTCCGCAGAGCGTAGAACCAATGGAGTTCAAATGGCTCCAAGCACTATGGGACTTAACATCAGAGGTTATCAGTCCCCTAGACTTAGAACTACTTAAACCTAACTAACCTAAGGACATCACACACATCCATGCCCGAGACAGGATTCGAACTTGCGACCGTAGCAGCAGACCGGACTGAAGCGCCTAGAACCGCTCGGCCACAGCGGCTGGCTGTAAAACCAATGGAAGTCAGTCAAACTCGAACGTCATTCCACTACATTTCGTGGGTTGAAGATTATCTCTTCACACCAGAGTAGCACTTGAATTCACTGTTCTCAGTTATTTGCTGAATATATTCCAGTCTCTGTCTCCCCGTACAGTTTTTGCCCTCTACAGCTCCCTCAAGTTCGTTGGCAATTATTCATTGAAATCTTATTCTTGTCAAAGTTTTCTACGTGTTTCTCTTCTCACCAATTCTGCAGATAACGTCCTTATTTCCTATCTCATCAGTCCACCTGATTTTCTTCATCCTTTTATAGCTGTACGTCTCAAATCCTTCGATTATCTTTTCCATTTTTCCCACAGTCAGTGGATCAGTACCATACAATGCTGTGCTCCAAACCGACATTTTTAGATTTTTTTTTCTCGAACTGAGGCTGATGTTTGACACTAGTACATATCTTCTGGTTAGGGATGTCCTCTTTTCTTATACTAGTCAGCTTTTTATGTCCTACTTGTTTCGGCCGCCATGTGTTATTTTGCTTCAAGGCAAGAGATTACCTTCATTTCGTCTGCTCTGTGGTAACTTCTCATTTCTATTATTCCTCATTACTTTCGTCTTTCTTCGGTCTTCTCTCAATCCATTTTCTGTACTTGTTGGACAGTTCATTCCATTCAACAACTTCTATAATACTTTTTCACTTTCACTGAGGACAGCAATCTCATCAGCTGATCGTATCATGATATATCTTAACCATGAATTTTAAACCCACTCGTGAACCATTATTTTATTCCTGTCATTGCTTCTCCGATGTGTAGATTGAGCAGTATGGGAAAAAGACTGCATCCCTGTATTATGCCATTTCTAGTTTGTTATTTTAGCGTATTAGGGCGCTAACCGCGAGGTCACTAGTTATTAAAATCTATTAACACAATAAATTCTGAAACCAAGTTGTATCAACAAATAAGAATTGAAAATACAACACTGACATAGCTAGAGTCATAAAAGATAGTCCACCAAATGTATATAAAACACAGCAGAGTAACTGTAGATAAAATAAATTTTAAAATACCGGTACATATACATTTAAAAGGAGCTAGATTACAGTGGCTGGATGACTGCTTAGAAATGAGGGGTGACCCAGCCATTCCGCAACACACTAAAATCTCACACTCAGTATTTTGGAAAGGAGCTCTGACAACACACAAAACTCTGAAACACATACCATATTCGACTCCTTGTCATTTAAAGTAGAGTGCAAGTCGTGTGGGAGACCCAGGTCTGCCCACAGCTCCTCTTATAAAATGAGCTCAATTAAAATATGTTGTATCGACAACAGTGTTCCGCATTTTTTACACACTGGTGTGTCCTACCGCCGTAAGAGAAAGCCATGTATTAAAGATCAATGTCCTACTCTTAGCAGACGAGCGGTTCTAGGCGCCTCAGTTTGGAACCGCGCGACCGCTACTGTCGCAGGTTAGAATCCTGCCTCGGGCATGGTTGTGTGTGATGTCCTTAGGTTAGTTAGGTTTAAGTAGTTCTAAGTTCTAGGGGACTGATGACCTCAGATGTTAAGTCCCATAGTGCTCAGAGCCATTTGAACCATTTGAGCCTACTCTTAGCTTTGTTGGAGTTACTTCCTTACGTCTTCGTGGTCGGAAGGAAGAGTGTCGCACTGTAGGTTTCACTGACCACATCTTATTGCTCCTCTCTTCCAGTCATTGAGCCGCCACCAGCACATAGCCTTCCGGGTCACATATATGGCTAATGACATCAGAGGAACTGAACAGAGAGCAGGAAGTTGAAGGGAGAAGGTTCTCTTGGTAGTTGCATTAGCAAGTTCATTTCCTCGGCTGCTTATGAGACCCGGAACCCAGTGAAAATTACGAATATTTGTTTATCTTACCTTTACAAAAGAAGGGGAGCGTCTTATATGTCTTGCACCATCCCGTCCATCGGGTACATCCGACGAGTGACAAGAAGGGCACTTTGGGAATCAGAGCAGATGAGAAGGTATATATATGAAGGTAGTATCTGTTCCCGAAAGAACAGATACCATGATGACCGTGCAGATTATCTAGAATGAGATGATAATTAAATCGACACCCTATCTGCAAACAGGCGTTGATATACATCACTGGGGACGTATTGAAAATGTGTGCCCCAACCGGGACTCGAACCCGGGATCTCCTCCTTATATGGCAGACGCTGTATCCATCTGAGCCACTGACGGTACAGAGGATAGTGCGCCTGCAGGGACTTATCCCTCTCATGGGGAGCGTGCAAGGGATAAGTCCCTGCAGGCGCACTATCCTCTGAGCTCTCGGTGGCTCAGATGGATAGAGCGCGTTCCATGTAAGCAGGAGATCTCGGATTCGAGTCCCCGTCGGGGTGCACATTTTCAACATGTCCCCAATGATGTATATCAACGCCTGTTTGCAGCTAGAGTGTCTATTTAATTATCATCTCAAGATGAGAAAGTTCTGCTGCAGTGACCTTAGCATAGCAAATGATTCCGCGTAGTAAACTGGAAACTGCCGCGGCAGCTCTAAGCTGAGGATGACATACTCAGGGAAAACGACTGTACAGCCGATAAAGTCCCCATGCTTGGACCTGTCAGTGTAAACAATAATAAAATCGAGATGGTGATATAAAAGACTCGTAAAATATGATTTAGAAATAAAATCTAAGGGTACAATTTTTCCTGTACCCCTTCAATTCCAAAATTCATGTGGGTCACTTCAGTAACCAGGTGGATCCCCTACTCCACCCCTGGCTTTGGACCTTCATTACATCCATCTGTAATACCTCAGTTCTCTCCCTCGCTCGGATCCCAAATAGTTCCCAGCCCGCGGACGGATATTGAACGTATCCCGTTTTCGAATCAATCACTTCGTACTTGGTTTCTATTCTGTTTTTCCCTTCTTGGTTCTTGTGTACAGCGTAGACCATAAGTCAGTTGTCAAAAACGCGTATGGTTCAATAACACTAAACAAATGAAAATACAAATTTATTATCAACACAGAAATGCAAGTAGAATTCAATGAACCTACGAAAGATGCTCAAAGTGGATTTCGGTTCTAAGTAAACATTGCATCTTTCCAACATCGATTCACAAATTCTGTCGTAAAACTTAAATGAATGTATAATTTCAAATTCTGATCCGACTCGTTCCTTCAAATGCTCAACACCATGAATCTTGACGGAATGAATAATTTTGTGATATCTGGCGTGTCGCGAAGACCTACTACACTGTTCCAATAAACTATGATTATCAGTTTTTTATCTCGCTGTACATACCGAATTATAATTTCAATATCTTCAAATATTTTCTCTATCTTTTCATATTCTGTTTGTGACGTCGGCATTTATACCTAAACTATTGTTGTTGACGTTGGTTTGCTGTTGATTCTGACGAGAATAATTATATCAGTGAACTGTTCACAGTAAGTCACGCTCTGTTTTGCGAAACACTATTGAGAAAATTACTGGATATACACAGAGGTGACAACAGTCATGGGATAGCGATATTCACATATACAGATTGTGGTAGTATCGAATACACAAGATATACAAGGGCAGTGCATTGCCGGAGCTGTCATTTGTACTCAGGTGAGCCATGTGAAAATGTTTCTTACGCGATTATGGTCGCACGACGGGAAATAACAGGCTCTGAACACGGAATGGAAGTTGGAGCCAGATGCATGTGACATTCCATTTCGGAAATCGTTAGGGAAGTCAATCTCCCGAGATCCACAGCGTCAAGAGTGTGCCGAGAATACCAAATTTTAGGCATTAACTCTCACCGCGGACAACTCGGTGGGCAAAGGCCTTCACTTAACGACCGAGAGAAGCGACGTTTGCCTAGAATGGTCAGTGCTAATAGACAAGCAACACTGCGTGAAATAATCGCAGAAATCAGAGAGGAACGTACGACGAACGTATCCTTTGGGACAGTGTGGCAAAATTTTGCGTTAATGGGCTATGGCATCACACGACCGACGCGTGTACCTTTGTTAACAGCACGACATCGTCTGCAGCGGCTCTCCTGGGCTCGTGACCATATCGGTTGGACCCTAGACTGGAATACAGCGGCCTGGGTGAGGTGAGTTCCGATTTCATATGCTATAAACACAGGTTTGCCTTTCTTCAACCTATCTTCTAAGATGAGTCACTGGATCAGTCTTGTCTCACGTGTTGCAATATTTCTCTGGAACCCAAACTGATTCTCCCTGAGGTCGATTTCTATTAGTTTTTCCATTCTTTCGTAACTAATTTGTGTCAGTATTTTGCAACCATGACTTGTTAAAACCACGGTTTGGTAATATCTACACTTGTCAACGCCTGCCCTCTTTGGAATAAGTGTTATTAGATGTTTTTATAGTCCAAGGGTACCTTGCCTGCCTCATATCATGCTTACCAAGTGCACTAGCTTCGTCATGGCTGGCCCTCCCAATGATCTCAATAATTCTAAGGGAATATCGTCTACAACAGGGGCCTTATTTAGGTCTTTACAACTTCTCGCATTATTGCATCTCCCATCTGACCTTCACCTACCTCCTCTTCTCTCTGTGTAATACTGACGCTAAATCAGTTTCCCTTAAATAAACGCTCTACACATTCCTTCGACCTTTCAGCTTTCCTATTTTTGTTTAGTACAGGCTTATTATCTGGGACCTTAATATTCATACTGGTGCTTCTCTTGTCACAAAAAGACTCTTTAATTTTCCTATAGGCCGCCTATATCTTTCCCCTTATTACGCATGCTTTTACAGCCTTGTATTTCTCGTCCAGCAATTCTTGCTTTGCCATTTTGCACTTCTTGTCAATCTCATTACTTAGACGTCTACATTCCGTTTTCCCAGCTTCATTTGCTGCATTTTCATATTTTGTCCTCTCGTCAAATTGGACATCTCCTGAGTTATCTACGGATTTCTATTAGTTCTTGCATTTTGCCTACACAAGCCTCATCTGTCAAAGCTACCCATTCGTCTTCTTGCATACATTTCCCCGGTTTCAGTCACGTTGCCTGTTGGTCCCGCTGAAACTCTCAACAACTTGTGCTTCCTTCAATTTTTTTCAGGCGCCATCTCTTAAATTTCCTACCTTTTCGCAATTTCTTCGGTTTCAGTCTGCAGTACATAACCAATAAATTACGCTATCCACATCTGGCCCTGGAAATGTTTTTCAGTTGAAAAGCTGATTTAGAAATCTCTGCCTTACCATTACGTAATATTTCTGAAACTTTCCGGTGTCTCCAGGGCTCTTCCACGCATACAGTCTTCATTCACAGTTCTTAAAACAAGTATTAGCAATTATTAAATTAAGCTCTGTGCAAAATTCTACCATGCGGCTTCCCCTTTCATTCTTTTCACCCAGTCCATGCTCTCCTATTACTTTTCCTTATCGTCCTTTTCCTAGTAATGAACTTCAGTCTACCATCATGAGTAAATTTTCGTCTCCATTAACTATCTGAATAATTCCTGTTATCTCGACATAAATTCTTTCAATCCCTTCAACATCAGTGGGAATAGTCGACGTATAAACTTGTACAACTGTAATCAGTGTTGACTTTGTATCTATCTTGGCTACAATAAAACGTTCACTAGGCTGTTGACAGTAGCTTACCTGCATTCCTATTTTCTTATTAACGGTGTACTTTCTCGTGTTCGCAGAATATTTTTACAACTGACCCGACAGGTATGCTGTTATGTGCTCACAGCACCTGAAGAGGACGACTGGGTCGGTCCTCAAATTATTCTGCGAGAATGGGAATACAAACTAGATTGAACACCTGGAAGTACACTATTAATCAGTCACACCGAGAAAACGTGAGAGATCATATTTCCTTCTTCAATATTAGACCTATTCCTCCATTACACCAATTTGATAGCCCTGTCCACACATGACCAGAAGTTCTGTTCATCCTGCAACTACATTTCGCTAATTTACACTGTATCTAATTCCTACCTATCCATCTCTCTTTTTCAATTCTCCAGTCCACCTACCCGATTAACGGGGCTAATGTTCAACTCTTCGACTCGCAGAACGCTAGTTTTGTTTCACAGGATGACAACATCCTGAACAAATAATGCACCTGCTGCGAGACAAGGCAATTCATAGTGGCATAATGAGCTCTGTAAAGGCCGTTTCACTCACCTACATCTACATAAGCACTCTACAAGCCGCTGTGCAGCGCATGGCGGAGTGTACGGTGTACCTGTACTATCCGTCTTCTTTCACACTGAAGCGCCAAATAAACAGATATAGGCATGCGTGGACCGATGACCTCAGCAGTTTAGTCCCTGAGGAATCCACACTCATTAGACACGCGTATCCAAATACAGAGATACGAAAACAGGCAAAATATGGCGCTGTGGTCGGCAACGTCTATGTAAGACAAAGAGTCTCGCGCAGTTGTCAGATTGGTTACTGCTGCTACTGTGGTGTCACCGCCAGACACCACACTTGCTAGGTGGTAGCCTTTAAATCGGCCGCGGTCCGCTAGTATACGACGGACCCGCGTGTCGCCACTGTCAGTGATTGCAGACCGAGCGCCGCCACACGGCAGGTCTAGAGAGACTTCCTAGCACTCGCCCCAGTTGTACAGCCGACTTTGCTAGCGATGGTTCACTGACAAATTACGCTCTCAATTGCCGAGACGATAGTTAGCATAGCCTTCAGCTACGTCATTTGCTACGACCTAGCAAGGCGCCATTACCAGTTTATATTAAGATTGTTATTAATGTATCAACAAGAGCGATGTTCTCCAATTATGGATTAAGGTTGAGTATTCCAGAAGCTATGTACTATTTTTGGCTACTATAATTCCTTGTCATTTTCCAGACCTCACGCCAGCCTGCGTGAGCTTAAACGCGTGCCTTTCGGCTTCCTCCAAACTCCGTGAATTGACTCCTGCCAATTCACAACAGCTACAATGGGAAGTTATCAAGATTTAAGAGAGTTTGAACGTGAAGCTATAGTCGGCGCAAGAGCGATGGAGCACAGCATCTCCGAGGTAGCCATGAAGTGGGGATTTTCCCGTACTACCATTTCACGAGTGTACAGTGAATATCAGGAATCCGGTAAAACATCAAATCTCCGACATCACTGCGGCCGGAAAAAGATACTGCTGGAACGAGACCAACGACTGAAGAGAATCGTTCGACGTGCCAGAAGTGCAACCCTTCCTCAAATAGCTGCAGATTTCAATGCTGGGCCATCAACAATGTCAGCGTGCGAACCATTCAACGAAATATCATCGATATGGGCTTTCGGAGCCGAAGGCCCACTCGTGTACCCTTGATGACTGCGGGACACAAAGGCTTACGCCACGCCTGGGCCCGTCAATACCGATATTGGACTGTTGATAACTGGAAACATGTTGCATGGTCAGACGAGTCTCATTTCAAATTTTATCGAGCGGATGGACGTGTACGAGTATGGAGACAACCTCCTCAAGTCATGGACCTTGCATGTCAGCAGAGTACTGTTGAAACTGTTGGGGGCTCCGTAATGGTGTGGGGCGTGTGCTGCTGTAGTGATATGGGTCCCCTGATACGTCTAGATACGTCTCTGACAGATGACATGAATGTAAGCACCGTGTCTGATAACCTGCATCCATTCATGTCCGTTGTGCATTCCGACGGAGTTGTGCAATTCCAGCAGGACAATGCGACACCCCAGATTTCCTTACAGAGTGGCTCCAGGAACACTCTTCTGAGTCTAAACACTTACACTGGCCACCGTCTCCCCACACATGAACATTATTGAGCATATCTGGGATGCCTGGCAACGTGTTGTTCAGAAGAGATCTCCACACCCTAGTACTCTTACGGATTTATGGACGACCCTGCAGGATTCATGGTGTCAGTTCCCTCCAACATTACTGCAGACATTAGTCGAGTCCACGCCACGTCGTGTTGCGGCACTTCTGCGTGCTCGCGGAGGCCTTACACGATATTAGGTGCGTGTACCAGTTTCTTTTACTCTCCGGTGTTAGCAGAGCCTGTTCTGTTGATGGTGCGAATGGAGCGGTCTGCTGCCTGTCGAAACTCTGGAACAGTTCTGAAGCGAATGACTATATCGTCGGAATAAAATCAGAGTCACAACGATTTAAGTCCGGGGGGTATGGTGGATGGTACAGCACTTCCCAGACCCATCGACCGAACAGAGCAGCCACAGATTGCGCTGTATGCATTGTGTGCACTGTCGTGCAAAATGATGGGTGGGTTGCGCAAAAAGTGTCGCCACTTCTTTCGCAAAACTGGTCGCAGGTGATGCTCCAAAAGCGAACAGTAACACTGTGCATTGACTGTCTGCCATGGAGAAACGTAATGCGTCAGGATAACACCATCACAGTCGTACACGAGAATCACCATAACTTTAGACCGCTCCATTCGCACCATCAACAGAATAGGCTCTGCTAACGGTATACCACGCCTTCCACATCGCTGGCAACGGGCTCTACACAACGCTGATGACTACTTTGAAGGACAGTAACAGGTGCAAACATGTAACTCTTTTGTATCGGCTGTGAATAAATAGTTGCCACTATTTAAGTTCCAACCTTCGTATTTCATTCGCATATCGAGCGAGGAAAAAATGATTATATAACAGTCTGTGAACGCCCTAATCTATTTTATCTTTTCATTATGATCCATGCGCGAGATATTGTTGATGGCAGTGTAACGGTCCTACAATCTTCTTAGAATATTGGTTCTCCAAATTTACCAAACAGGGTTCTGCGAAACCTAAATTGCCTTTCTTCCAAGGATCCCCATTTAAGTTCTTCGAGCACTCATGTTTTACTTTTGTACGGACTACACCGACCTGTTACGTGTCTTTGAATTCGTACGATAGCTGCATCTTGCCTGCTTGATAAGGGCTACAAACACTGAAACAATATACTCGAACTGATCGCATTAACGTCTTGCATGCAATTTCCTTTAAAAACGCACGGCACTCTCCGGAACCCTTCCAGCAATTCGAAGTCTTCCATTCACCTTTTCTAATAATGACTTTACGTAATCAACCCTTTTCATATCACTTCTTATTGTTGTTGTTGTGGTCTTCAGTCCTGAGACTGGTTTGATGCAGCTCTCCATGCTACTCTATCCTGCGCAAGCTTCTTCATCTCCCAGTACCTACTGCAACCTACATCCTTCTGAATCTGCTTGGTGTATTCATCTCTTGGTCTCCCTCTACGATTTTTACCCTCCACGCTGCCCTCCAATACTAAATTGGTGATCCCTTGATGCCTCAGAATATGTCCTACCAACCGATCCCTTCTTCTAGTCAAGGTGTGCTTCAAATTTCTGCCTAATTCTATTCAATACCTCCTCATTAGTTATGTGATCTACCCACCTAATCTTCAACATTCTTCTGTAGCACCACATTTCTAAAGCTTCTATTCTCTTCTTGTCCAGCTATTTAGTGACCACGTTTCACTTCCGTACATGGCTAGACTCCATACAAATACTTTCAGAAATGACTTCCTGACACTTAAATCTCAACTCATGTTAACAAATTTTTCTTCTTCAGAAACGCTTTACTTGCCATTGCCAGTATACATTTTAATCCTCTCTACTTCGTCATCATCAGTTATTTTGCTCCCCAAATAGCAAAACTCATTTACTACTTTAAGCGTCTCATTTCCTAATCTAACACCCTCAGAATCACCCGATTTAATTCGACTATATTTGACTAACCTCGTTTTGCTTTTGTTGATGTTCATCTTATATCCTCCTTTCAAGACACTGTCAATTCCGATCAGCTGTTCTTCATGGTCCTTTGCTGTCTCTGACAGAATTACAATGTCATCGGCGTACCTCAAAGTTTTTATTTCTACTCCATGGATTTTAAAACCTACTCCGAATTTTTCTTTTGTTTCCTTTACTGCTAGCTCAATATACCGATCGAATAACATCGGGGATAGGCTACAACCCTGTCTCACTTCCTTCCCAACCACTGCTTTCCTTTCATGCCCCTCGACTCTTATAACTGCCATCTGGTTTCTGTACAAATTGTAAATAGGCTTTCGCTCCCTGTATTTTACCCCTGCCACCGTCAGAATTTGAAAGAGAGTATTCCAATCAACATTGTCAAAAGCTTTCTCTAAGTCTACAAATGCTAGAAACGTAGGTTTGCCTTTCCTTACTCTATTTTCTAAGATACGTCGTAGGGCCAGTATTGCCTCACGTGGTCCAACATTTCTGCGGAATCCAAACTGATCTTCCCCGAGGTCGGCTTCTGCCAGTTTCTCCATTCGTCTGTAATGAATTCGTGTTAGTATTTTGCAGCCGTGGCTTATTAAACTGATAGTTCGGTAATTTTCACATCTGTCAACACATGCTTTCTTTGGGATTGAAATTATTATATTCTTTTTGAAGTCTGAGGGTATTTCGCCTGTCTCATACATCTTGCTCACCAGATGGTAGAGTTTTGTCAGGACTGGCTCTCCTAAGGCCGTCAGTAGTTCTAATGGAATGTTGTCTACTCCTGGGTCTTGGATCAACTCAGGTCTTTCAGTGCTCTGTCAAACTCTTCACGCAGTATTGTATCTCCCATTTCGTCTTCATCTACGTTCTCTTGCATTTCCATAATTTTGTCCTTAAGTACGTCGCCCTTGCATAGACCCTCTATATACTCCTTCCACCTTTCTGATTTCCCTTCTTTGCTTAGAACTGGGTTTCCATCTGAGCTCTTGATATTCATACAAGTGGTTCTCCTTTCTCCAAAGGTCTCTTTAATTTTCCTGTAGGCAGTATCTATCCTACCCCTAGTGAGATAAGCCTCCACATCCCTACATTTGTCCTCTAGCCATCCCTGCTTAACCATTTTGCACTTCCTGTCGATCTCATTTTTGAGACGTTTGTATTCCTTTTTGCCTGCTTCATTTACTGCATTTTTATATTTTCTCCTTTCATCAATTAAATTCAATATTTCTTCTGTTACCCAAGGATTTCTACTAGCCCTCGTCTTTTTACCTACTTGATCCTCTGCTGCCTTCACTACTTCATCCCTCAAAGCTACCCATTCTTCTTCTACTGTATTTCTTTCCCCCATTCCTGTCAATTGCTCCCTTATGCTCCCCATGAAACTCTGTACAACCTCTGGTTCTTTCAGTTTATCCAGGTCCCATCTCCTTAAATTCCCACCTTTTTGCAGTTTCTTCAGTTTTAATCTACAAGTCATAACCAATAGATTGCGGTCAGAGTCCACATCTGCCCCTGGAAATGTCTTACAATTTAAAACCTGGTTCCTAAATCTCTGTCTTACCATTATATACTCTATCTGAAATCTGTCAGTATCTCCAGGCTTCTTCCATGTATACAACCTTCTTTCATAATTCTTTAACCAAGTGTTAGCTATGATTAAGTTGTGCTCAGTGCAAAATTCTACCAGGCGGCTTCCTCTTTCATTTCTTAGCCCCAATCCATATTCACCTACTACGTTTCCTTCTCTCCCTTTTCCTACTAGCGAATTCCAGTCGCCCATGAGTATTAAATTTACGTCTCCCTTCACTCTCTGAATAATTTCTTTTATTTCATCATACATTTCTTTAATTTCTTCGTCATCTGCAGAGCTATTTGGCATGTAAACTTGTACTACTGTAGTAGGCGTGGGCTTCGTGTCTATCTTGGCCACAATAATGCGTTCACTATGCTGTTTGTAGTAGCTTACCCGCATTCCTATTTTTTATTCTTTATTAAACCTACTCCTGCATTACCCCTATTTGACTTTGTATTTATAACCCTGTATTCGCCTGACCAAAAGTCTTGTTCCTCCTGCCACCGAACTTCACTAATTCCCACTATATCTAACTTTAACCTATCCATGTCCCTTTTTAAATTTTCTAACCTACATGCCCGATTAAGGGATCTGACATTCCACGCTCCGATCCGTAGAACGCCAGTTTTCTTTCTCCTGATAACGACGTCCTCTTGAGTAGTCCCCGGCCGGAGATCCGAATGGGGGACTATTTTACCTCCGGAATATTTTACCCAAGAGGACGCCATCATCATTTAATCATACAGTAAAGCTGCATGCCCTCGGGAAAAATTACGGCTGTAGTTTCCCTTTGCTTTCAGCCGTTCGCAGTACCAGCACAGAAAGGCCGTTTTGGTTATTTTTACAAGGCCAGATCAGTCAATTATCCAGACTGTTGCCCCTGCAACTACTGAAAAGGCTGCTGCCCCTCTTCAGGAACGACGCGTTTGTCTGTCCTCTCAACCGATACCCCTCCGTTGTGATTGCACCTACGGTACGGCTATCTGTATCGCTGAGGCACGCAAGCCTCCCCACCAACGGCAAGGTCCATGGTTCATGGGGGAGGCGCTTCTTATTATTACCACTAAATAAATTAGTGAGCAAAATTCAAGGACGAAAGGAACTTTTGCACGATGTGTCACCGGCAAGTAATATACACTATGTGATCAAAAGTATCCGGACACCTGGCTGAAAATGACTTACAAGTTCGTGGCGCCCTACATCGGTAATGACTGAATTCAATATGGTGTACGCCCACACTTAGACTTGATGACAGCTTCCACTCTCGCAGGCATACGTTCAATCAGGTGCTGGAAGGTTTCTTGGGGAATGGCAGCCCATTCTTCACGGAGTGCTGCACTGAGGGGAGGTATCGATATCGGTGGGTGAGGCCTGGCATGAAGTAGGCATTCCAAAACATCCCAAAAGTGTTCTATAGGATTCAGGTCAGGATGCTATGCAGGTCGATCCATTACAGGGATATTATTGTCGTGTAACCACTCCGCCACAAGCCGTGCCTTATGAACAGGTGCTTGATCGTGTGGAAGGATGCAATCGCCATCCCAGAATTGCTCTTCAAATGGTTCAAATGGCTCTGAGCACTATGGGACTTAACATCTATGGGCATCAGTCCCCTAGAACTTAGAACTACTTAAACCTAACTAACCTAAGGACATCACACAACACCCAGTCATCACGAGGCAGAGAAAATCCCTGACCCCGCCGGGAATCGAACCCGGGAACCCGGGCGTGGGAAGCGAGAGCACTACCGCACGACCACGAGATGCGGACAAATTGCTCTTCAACAGTGGGAAACAAGAAGGTGCTTAAAACATAAATGTAGACCTGTGCTGTGATAGTGCCACGCAAAACAACAAGGGGTGCAAACCCCCTCCATGAAAAACACGACCATTACATGACACCACCACCTCCGAATTTTACTGTTGGCACTACACACCCTGGCAGATGACGTCCACCGGGTATTCCCCATACCCACACCCTGCTGTCGGATCGCCACATTGTGTACCGTGATTCGTCACTCCGCACAACATTTTTCCACTCTTCAATCGTCCAATATTTACGCTCCTTACACCAAGCGAGGCGTCTTTTGGCATTTACCGGCGTGATGTGTGGCTTATGAGCAGCACCTCGACAATGAAATTCAAGTTTTCTCACCTCCCGCCTACCTGTCATAGTACTTGCAGTGGATCCTGATGCACTTTAGAATTCCTGTGTATTGGTCTGGATAGATGTCTGCCTATTACCAATTAGACCCTTTTCAACATTCAGCGTTCTCTGTCTGTCAACAGACGAGGTCGACATCTACGCTTTTCTGCTGTACGTGTCCCTTAAAGTTTCCACTTCACTATCACATCGGAAACAGTGGACCTAGGGATGTTTAGGAGTGTGGAAATTTCACGTACAGACCTATGACACAAGTGACACCCAATCACCTGACCACGTCCGAAGTCCATTAGTTCCGCGGAGCGTCCCATTCCGCCGTTCAAATGCCTCAAATGGCTCTGAGCACTATGGGACTTAAAATCTGAGGTCATTAGTCCCCTAGAACTTAGAACTATTTAAACCTAACGAACCTAAGGATATCACACACATCCATGCCCGAGGCAGGATTCGAACCTGCGACCGTAGCGGTCGCGCGGTCCCAGACTGAAGCGCCTAGAACCACTCGGCCACATCGGCCAGCTCCATTCTGCTGTCTCACTATGTCTAATGACCACTGAGATCGCTGATATGGAGTACCTGGCAGTAGGTGGCAGCATAATGCACCTAATACGAAAAACGTATGTTTTTGGCGGTATCCGGATACTTTTGATCACATAGTGTAGCTGTTGAAAGTTTGACCACCCATAGAAAGAACCTGTGAAATAGCGACTCTAATGGTTCGCGGTTCCAGTCTCGTTGACTGTGACTTTTTTATCCCTTCTGTGAAAGAGCTATATGAAATCAGATAAAACATCGATAGGGAAATCGCAAGAAAATACTATCAGCTCATAGCGCAATGGTGAATAACTTACAATGCTGCACAACAGGTAACGCTTCTTTCCGCTGCTGACAAGCAAATTTTGGGTTTTTAGGAATACATAACTTTATTTATGAAATACCACATTTGCATACCTGTTGAGTATGACACAGCATACCAATTAAACACAGACCCAATCGAAATCTAAGTGAGTACTATTTTACTAATTCGTGCCGATAGAAGCAGGCTTATGTACAGATATTCAGTTTTATTAAATAGACTTTCGTCGTAAGGTTATCGTGGGTAGTTTTATTTCATTACTTATAATAAAGTGCACAATTTTCGTAAATCTTCTTTTAATGTTGTTAAAACCATACTAAACATGAGAGAGAAATTAATTATCAACGATATATGCGAATTCTCTGATATTATCTATAACAGTCTGACAATGCACATGCAGTTTATTGATTACATGCATGTAGAAAACTTGTTCTAGTTAAAGGAGTCAAACAAGGTTTGAAGAAGAATAAAATGCCACTACCAGACGACAGCTAATGTAGAAAATACTTTTACATTTTGGCACTGTGCGCTCGCCCCATACATAATACAAAAGTTTCGAGATGCATCTGCTGTCTGGCCGTTTATTAAACCTGAAAAGAACAAAACGTTGCAGAAGTTAGCCCTTTTTCCACATGCAGTTATTTTGGGTTGAGCAGTGAATGGAATTATGTTCAAAGTTCCATTAAATTGATAACTTCAGAAGACAGCAGAATTGCGTTTTAAAAATGTAGCAGCGAATGTAATACAACTCACGACGACTTATCCACTGTGCGCGACGCTGACCGTTACGCTAGTAGCTGTCATGGAGGTGCAGCGTCTCCAGAAATCAAGAGTAGTTCCTCCAGAACTTCCGAATTCCACCGTGCTGTGAGACAATGCATATGGCCGGATCTAGACTTCTGAGAGACAGACAGTTACAGCTTTTCTTTTGCACTGTACGACGTTTTCAACAAATGGAAAGGAAATCTTCCTACTTAAATTTCTGCATCCTACACTGTTGGCAGTTCTGTGTAGGTGGCAGTTATGTGATTTTATTTCGGTATTACAAAACAGAGTCGAGTGTAGGCATTGGGTCGCCGAGGCAGCTAGTTCATGGGGATTCGGTCAACCAAGTAAATGAATGTACTGAACATGCTGCCAACCACCACAGGGAGCCTTTGTGTCAGAATTCTCATCGAGTGTGCCGCAACGGCGTTATGATAGAAAAATGAGTCTTTGAGAAAAACATATGGTGGTCTGTTGGGTTCATAATAGGTCCCTATGCTGGTGTCTTGGTTCTATTGCAGCTTCTGCTGATGATTTTTAATAGGGAGAGACAGATTCCATTCTCTTCTGGCTACGCCAGAACCACAATAAAGTCAGGAGTGGCGAAATGTGGGAACTCTATCACCCTTAAAGTTTCTTATACTAGTTATTTATTTTAGTGACGAAACAAACGCTATGTAGGGTCACAGGACACTTATTCCATCTTTTATTTGAGCTTCTGTATGTCGATAAAATTGGTTCTGAGCTTGGAATGCAACTCAGACCGCCCTTAACGCGGAAATTGATCCCTTCGCGACAATACAGCTCGACTACAATTTGTTGTTTGTTCAAAACTGCAGATTCCTCAACATGTCCACATATTGCGCGTGAATGGGTTCGAATCCTGGTCCGGCACTAAAGTTTTCATTATGTATTATCAGGTTCTAGCATGAGAGCACCCATCTGCTGGTGGATAATAATTGTGGTCTTTAATGCACATTCATTCGTTGTCAACACTAACGATATCTGACGTTTTTGACTCCCAGTGAGACACAGAACTATTTGAGAGTTCACTGTAAGCTCAAGGATGTTATTCCGAGCTACTGGTGGAGAAAAATTCGGTAGCTGACGTCTCTTTGTGTGTAGTCAACAACGATATGTGTGGGGTTCGATTCCCAGTCAGCACTGAACTCTTCGTCATATTATTTCTAGTTCAAACATGCTCACATGTCGCTGCTGGTGTAACAAATCCATATTTAACTTTTGTTTTCTCTAGAATATAGCAGCGATAAGTGCCGGGTTGGAGTCCTGAGAAGGAAAAAATTAATGTTTCGTCTCGTCATTTCAGTTAAAACATCTAGCTACTGCCGAGAAAATCCGATATTTCACAGTTGATTGTGCTTCGATAACAATCCGATTAGGTTCTGGGTTCGAATCCCTGTCCAACACGAAGCTTTACCTCACGGCATTTCAAGTAAGTTACTTGTGAAGAAGCAATACTTAACATCTCTCGTAGTTTGGTAACAGGGACAATAGATGCTGGGTAGGAATTCGCGTCTGTTAAAAATGTTTACGTTATATTATTTAAAGTTGATATTTCCTAACTGATACTGTCTAAAATCGAGGTATATCACTCTCTGTATGCCTAGTCAGGAATGACGGTTAGTTTCCGTCAGTTGCGAAATCTTAGTCTGCATGACCTGGGTTTGAATCCATATGCAGAACTAGACGGTTCGTCGTGACATTTGAAGTTCATACATATTCTCAACTAGCTGCTCGTGAATAACTTAAATCTTTAATGTCATTTTGTGTTAAATAACAAGTACGGTATGTTACGTTGAAGAGGAAATCATGAATACGATGAACTTACTATGTGCATTACCTGTCTGACGTAATAATGAGAGTGGTAACATTTCAGGTATGTCATTTATTGCAATAAATGTGAACTTACAAGCCTTAAGGACAGTCTTATCTGTGATAACGTGTTCCCTGATATTTGTAGTATCGTGGTATTACTTTACATCTTGAGTTATTGCGATACAGAGCAGAGTTTTCTAGCGGTGACTTGTTGGAACCATTTTCAATAGTCAAACGACTGTACCAAGGAGCGATTAGAGGACCTGCTAGACAGCTGCGTTATGCGGGTTGCATGCGAATCAGGCGAAATGCAATTCAGGTCGTTCGGATTCTTTTGAGCACGACTGTACATTGCATATGTAATCAGCCGTAAGGGTGGCCGTTTCCGGTGTGCAATACACACCTGACGTATCCAAGGCGACTTTACAGGTCTCTTCTGCATAGCGTAGGTTGAGGAAGCTACAACCAATCTCATCACATAACCAGCTAAGTCTCTGATACGCCCAGTCGGCTGCAGACCGTCTCTCTCGATACGTGGTGATATGCATATGTCTAATTGCATTACTTTGATTACATCACATACCAGAATGATTTTTCTAGCGCATGCGACACCAGATGTCAAAAAATCTTGGTATAGGCAATATAATTCAAGAAAAAGACTTTGTGTGTGTGTGTGAGTGTGTGTATGTATGTGTGTGTGTGTGTGTGTGTGTGTGTGTGTGTGTGTATGTTTGTGTGTGGTCTCCGTTCCAAAGATTGGTCTGATGCATCTCTTCTTGCTACTCTATCCTGTTCAAGCCTCTTCATCTCCTAGTAACTACTGTAACCTATATCCTTCTGAATCTGCTTACTGTATTCGTCTCTTGGTCTCCCTCTACAATTCGTGGAGGGTAAAAGACTTTACTTTAATTAGTAATTATTAATATAGTCATTAAATAATTAAGTATGTTATAAACGTGCACCATAGGAGGATTTTATTCTCAGGAACGACTTTATGTACGACAAGAATCACATACATCATCAAATATTTTGACAACATTCTATTTCAAAGAAAACGTAGTTATTTTAATTTGCAAAAATCATCCATGTTGTCTTCCTCTTTAAAGTCCAATTCAGTCAAATAATTATAAATAGTGATTCCAACCCAAAACAACTAGCATTATGAGACGAACACTTTCTACATTTGTACGCTCTTAATTTTTGTTTCTATCTGATACTGACTAAAAAAATGTTTGGTCAGAATTACTTTTGAATCATGACTGAATATCTAGACAATGCTATCTTTAAATAAAAGCCTGAGAGAGAAGGGCCAGTTGCTGCTGATGTCTCGCGCTGTCTGATTGCAGATTATTTTTCTTGATACTTTTACGTAGGCAACGTGTTAGCCATGTTAGTTTGTCTCGCAAAGATAATGGTATTTTTGTTTACGAAAGTAATGTGTGTAAAACTGATAGCGTGTCTTTACATTAGTGGTACAACATACGATCACTAAGAAATTCTCCCGACCGCTGTGGCCGAGCCATTCTAGGTGCTTCAGTCTGGAACCGCGCTGCTGCTACGATCGCAGGTTCGAATCTTGCCTCGGGCATCGATGTGTGTGATGTCCTTAGGTTAGTTAGGTTTAAGTAGTTTTAAGTCTAGGGGACTGATGACCTCAGATGTTGTCCCATAGTGCTTACAGCCATTTGAACCATCACAACGAAATTAACAACATAAATTATATAAAATGGTTGCAAGAGCGCCTAATACTAAATATTCCAGCTGGAAGTATTGTGGTACTAGACAGTGGACCCTACCATTGCGTACAGGAAAATAAAGAGCCTAACACACCTTCTTGGAAAGCAGATATACAATCATGGCTGACTAAGCATAAAATTTGGTTCGGTGCGGATTTAACACGGAACGAGATCTTGAAAGTTGCGAAAAGCTAGAAGCCCGAACCAAAATATACACCAGATAGAGTACTGAAACAGCCGGGAAAGGATTACGCCTACACCCTAAAACTGTGATCTGAACCCCATAGAACTTATATCGAACTTAATAAAACAGAAAATTTCATCGAACAATATCAGCAGCGTTACCCTTTCCCAACTTGAACAAAAGACTGCGCCTGCAGCACAGAGCATTATGAAAGACGACTCGAAGAAGGGGCGTATTATTGACGAATACTGGCATAAAGACGCACTGATGGACGAAGCTATTGAGAGCGCAATTATTCAACCCGAATCAGATAGTGACAGTGAAATTTCGTCGCGTTCTTCTGAGGATGTATCTGACGAGGCACATTCAGATTCGACAGAGATAGCTGCTTTGGACATCAGCAACAGCTTTACCGAATCAGCAGATATGGATTAAAGGTTCTGCGCACGCTTATTAAGCAGCATCGCGCCACATAACTCATTACATACTAACTATTTGATTACAAAACCATTTTTATTTTACCTCACGTGTCTGTAAAATGATCTGTTTATAGGAAATGTAGTTTCACGTTTGTTCGCGTATCTCAGTTACTAGACCGTACTCCAAAATTTCTACTTTATTTTCATTTCTTACACTTTCCTATAGAATAATATATTAATACCGAATGTATTTTTATCTGTTACACGCCCAACTCAGGTTATTAGATCGTAAAAAAACAGTTTTATTTTAATGTCGTACGCTTGCCTGTACAAGAATGTACACTGGTGTCCAAAATTAAAGCAACCTTGTTTCCCAGTCCTGTGTCTAATTCACGATATAATCACACAAATTGTCTACAGATGTCCGTACGATCGTGTTCTGCACGGGAGACGGTAATCCGGTCAACATAAAAACACGCCAATGATGACGTCACGGCACCTATCAAACGGGATAGTGTTTGCCGGGTAGGCCCACATCCACATTCGCTGTGTACACAGTCCCAGACAGTGCAGTATGGCACAGAGAAGGTGCCTACCAAACTCTCTGCGGTGAAGGGTGATATGAAGAATTGAAGCAGAACAGTCGCAAACTGATGTGACCCGATGGCTTAATGTGAATCGTTCCGCCGTTTCTCGTATGTGGATACCGTTTATAGAGATAAAAACTGACCACGGCAAGACCGACTACGTGTGACATCAGAAGAAGAGGAACAATATTTGGCTGTAAGGGCACGACGCTAGCGCCATAGTTCTGCACGGCATCCGGCATCTGATCTCGCGGCATCCACTGGACGTGTTGTATCGAGGCAAACGGTAGGCTTCGGCAGAGTGTCCTTTACTGTCAGAGACCTGCTGTATGTGAATCTCTGACGAGTCTTGACAGGAAGGAACGTCGAGAGTGGAGTCGTCAACATGTCACGTAGATTGTCCAACATTGGGCCAATATTTTCATACATGAGTCCCGATTTGATCTGAGGAGTGATTCTCGACGGATTCCGATCTGGAGGGAACGTGGAACACGATTTTGGGACCCAAAGTTTGTGGAAAGAGACCAATATCGAGAGGGATCCCTAAAGGTGTGATCAAGGATTATGTTGACCACCCGAACACCTCTCCATGAAACTGTATGGGTGAATTGGCACGGTTTAACTGCTATCAGGCATCGTGACGAGATCTTGGGACCTCATGTGCGGTTGTTGCGAGATCCTGAGGGCCCTGACTTCGTGTTGATGGACGATAATGCTCGGCATCATATGGTTCAAATGGCTCTGAGCACTATGGGACTTAACATCTGAGGTCATCAGTCCCCTAGCACTTAGAAATACTTAAACCTAACTAACCTAAGGACATCACACACATCTAAAATGTAGACTTTCACGGCCGGAAATATCATGTCCATTAAAATTATCCGGGCTGTTATGCCGTGGTCGGTTGATGAATTCTGTGGTGATTCCCAACGTTTCGTCTCCGACTGCGGGAGACATCTTCAAGGGGGTCCGTAGCTCGATGGAAGGTCCAACACACACACACTGGCTCGCTACTGACTGTCAGTCAGATACTGGCAGAAGTAAAGCTGAGAGTAATGGGCGGGAGTCGTGCTTCGGTAGCTCAGATGGTAGAGCACTTGCCCACGAAAGGCAAAGGTCCCGAGTTCGAGTCTCGGTCGGGCACACAGTTTTAATCTGCCAGGAAGTTTCATATCAGCGCACACTCCGCTGCAGAGTGAAAATCTCATTCTGGAAACATCCCCCAGGCTGTGGCTAAGCCATGTCTCCGCTATATCCTTTCTTTCAGGAGTGCTAGTTCTGCAAGGTTCGCAGGAGAGCTTCTGTAAAGTTTGGAAGGTAGGAGGCGAGATACTGGCAGAAGTAAAGCTGTGAGTACCGGGCGGGAATCGTGCTTCGGTAGCTCAGATGGTAGAGCACTTGCCCGCGAAAGGCAAAGGTCCCGAGTTCGAGTCTCGGTCGGGCACACAGTTTTAATTTGCCAGGAAGTTTCATATCAGCGCACACTCCGCTGCAGAGTGAAAATCTCATTCTGGAAACATCCCCCAGGCTGTGGCTAAGCCATGTCTCCGCTATATCCTTTCTTTCAGGAGTGCTAGTTCTGCAAGGTTCGCAGGAGAGCTTCTGTAAAGTTTGGAAGGTAGGAGGCGAGATACTGGCAGAAGTAAAGCTGTGAGTACCGGGCGGGAGTCGTGCTTCAGTAGCTCAGATGGTAGAGCACTTGCCCGCGAAAGGCAAAGGTCCCGCGTTCGAGTCTCGGTCGGGCACACAGTTTTAATCTGCCAGAAAGTTTCATATCAGCGCACACTCCGCTGCAGAGTGAAAATCTCATTCTGGAAACATCCCCCAGGCTGTGGCTAAGCCATGTCTCCGCTATATCCTTTCTTTCAGGAGTGCTAGTTCTGCAAGGTTCGCAGGAGAGCTTCTGTAAAGTTTGGAAGGTAGGAGGCGAGATACTGGCAGAAGTAAAGCTGTGAGTACCGGGCGGGAGTCGTGCTTCGGTAGCTCAGATGGTAGAGCACTTGCCCGCGAAAGGCAAAGGTCCCGAGTTCGAGTCTCGGTCGGGCACACAGCTTTAATCTGGCAGGAAGTTTCATCATTCATGGTATTTAATTACAGCCTGTAATACTAAGACGTAAATGTATCTGAAGTTCGCAAAAGCCATCATATTGATGACTCAACGCAAAACATCTAAATAAATAAATTAGTTTAACAGATATGTCTGTTTCTAATGATTGTTCTGAAATCATGTAATTTACGGGCAATACGTTATATTTGTTTATATTTCGATCAACTGCCGTTTCCTGATTCTCTACAGATTCCTGTAGTTCGTTACAATTTTCCAGCGTTGTGACTTCTCTATGTGGTACAATAGCATCATCGGCAAACGGATTCCTGGAGCTTCCGACACCATCCACTATGTGGTTTGTATATTTTGTGAGCAGTAATCGTCGAACAACGTCCTCTTGAGGTACAGCCAAAGAAACTTTTACGTTAGAAGATTCTTTCGGTTAAGACTGTAACGCTAGATTCGATTATCAAGTAATTCTTCAACCTGCTCACAGATCTGGTCTGGCAGTGCGTACGCACGTATTGTGTCATGAGGCGACAGTGCGGTAGCTGTCGAATTCCTTTCGGGAGTCAAGAAGCACAGCGCTGGTCACTATTTGGCTATAAAAAGTGGTCAGCACTGATCAAGAACGTCAGTTTTCAAACCATCGCGTTTGTGAGCTACCTACTTTGTCGCTCAACTATGCAGGTTACCAGATTGCGAACAACACTGTGATGTGTAACACGTCAAAGCGAGCCTTACCAGAATACGCTACATTTCACCACTCAGCGATCCCGTGGCCAATACAGTAGGAGGTGTTTCTGGTTTGTAGATAGTGGAAGTCGACGCTAACCTGCTAAGTACTCATAGTGCTCCAGCGTCGAGCCAACGCTCTGGATGAGTCTGCTGAGTCCATCACGGCTATAGTGACAAGACGCTAGTCATCCAGTGCTGTGGTCGCACAGCGTAGTCTTGATCGGCTCGTCGCTGTGTACGGCCCGCTTCTATCCACTGCTTCCACACAAGCATCACGGTCGTAGTAGCGTGAACCACACCAGCCGAAATGTATCAGTATCACAAACGATTTCCCCAGTCAGTGGTCGGCCGAGCGGTTCTAGGCGCTTAAGTCTGGAACCGAGCGACCGCTACGGTCGCAGGTTCGAATCCTGCCTCGGGCATGGATGTGTGTAATGTCCTTAGGTTAGTTAGGTTTAATTAGTTCTAAGTTCTAGGGGACTGATGACCTCAGATGTTAAGTCCCATAGTGCTCAGAGCCATTTGAACCTTTTTTTTTTTTTAACTTCCTCGCGCATCGGATGTCTGTCACCCTTCCGCCCCATTGCAGTCGCCTAGCGCCCGATCGCGACGTACAGTACAGTGGAGTGACTAACAATAATATATTTGTGAATTACTGTTTTGACATTATTACATACTTTGTTCATTGGGTCAATGTGCGCGGTTTCTAACCTGTAGCAGGTGCTACAGATCTCCTTTGCTTTGAACACAAATGCAGTGTAAATGAATGAAACGAATGAGTGAGTCATTAAAGAATAGCGCAGCGCTATTTCCTTATTAACATCGCTGTTGTGCGTTATTTATTTGATTTTTTTAAAGTTAATATTGTTAAAGTGAAGTACATTTGCAGGAGATGCGTCCTTCTTCAATTCGACAATACTGCCCGCATTGAGGCTGATCCCTCACCTGTGGTAGAGTGGGAGGTCGTCTCAAGGTGTGGCAGGGAGCGAAAGACATTCCGGAGGGCTGAACGGAAGGCCTCTCCAGTTTGTCTGACGAACCGGTTTCAGGCTCTGTCTCAGGCTGATACTGATCTTCGGCCTGACATGGCTGCTTGTTCTGTTCCCGAGGTTGCCCCTCAGTCTGCAAGATCCGGGCGGTCGCAGAGGGTGGGCTTACTGGTAGTTGGGAGCTCCAACGTCAGGCGCGTAATGGGGCCCCTTAGGGATATGGCAGCAAGGGAGGGGAAGAAAACCAAAGTGCACACCGTGTGCATACCGGGGGGAGTCATTCCAGATGTGGAAAGGGTCCTTCCCGATGCCATGAAGGGTACAGGGTGCACCCATCTGCAGGTGGTCGCTCATGTCGGCACCAATGATGTGTGTCGCTATGGATCGGAGGAAATCCTCTCTGGCTTCCGGCGGCTATCTGATTTGGTGAATACTGCCAGTCTCGCTAGCGGGATGAAAGCAGAGCTCACCATCTGCAGCATTGTCGACAGGACTGACTGCAGTCCTTTGGTACAGAGCCGAGTGGAGGGTCTGAATCAGAGGCTGAGACGGTTCTGCGACCGTGTGGGCTGCAGATTCCTCTACTTGCGCCATAGGGTGGTGGGGTTTCGGGTTCCGCTGGATAGGTCAGGAGTCCACTACACGCAACAAGCGGCTACACGGGTAGCAGGGGTTGTGTGGCGTGGGCTGGGCGGTTTTTTAGGTTAGATGGCCTCGGGCAAGTACAGAAAGGCCTCAACGGGTGCGGGGCAAAGTCAGGACATGCGGGGACCAAGCAGCAATCGGTATTGTCATTGTAAACTGTCGAAGCTGCGTTGGTAAAGTACCGGAACTTCAAGCGCTGATAGAAAGCACCGAAGCTGAAATCGTTATAGGTACAGAAAGCTGGCTGAAGCCAGAGATAAATTCTGCCGAAATTTTTACAAAGGTACAGACGGTGTTTAGAAAGGATAGATTGCATGCAACCGGTGGTGGAGTGTTCGTCGCTGTTAGTAGTAGTTTATCCTGTAGTGAAGTAGAAGTGGATAGTTCCTGTGAATTATTATGGGTGGAGGTATACTCAACAACCGAGCTAGGTTAATGATTGGCTCCTTTTACCGACCCTCCGACTCAGCAGCATTAGTGGCAGAACAACTGAGAGAAAATTCGGAATACATCTCACATAAATTTTCTCAGCATGTTATAGTCTTAGGTGGAGACTTCAATTTACCAGATATAGACTGGGACACTCAGATGTTTAGGACGGGTGGTAGGGACAGAGCATCGAGTGACATTATACTGAGTGCACTATCCGAAAATTACCTCGAGCAGTTAAACAGAAAACCGACTCGTGGAGATAACATCTTGGACCTACTGATAACAAACAGACCCGAACATTTCGACTCTGTAAGTGCAGAACAGGGAATCAGTGATCATAAGGCCGTTGCAGCATCCCTGAATATGAAAGTTAATAGGAATATAAAAAAAGGGAGGAAGGTTTATCTGTTTATCAAGAGTAATAGAAGGCAGATTTCAGACTACCTAATAGATCAAAACGAAACTTTCTGTTCCGACACTGACAATGTTGAGTGTTTATGGAAAAAGTTCAAGGCAATCGTAAAAGGCGTTTTAGACAGGTACGTGCCGAGTAAAACTGTGAGGGACGGGAAAAACCCACCGTGGTACAACAACAAAGTTAGGAAACTACTGCGAAAGCAAAGAGAGCTTCACTCCAATTTTAAACGCAGCCAAAACCTCTCAGACAAACAGAAGCTAAACAATGTCAAAGTTAGCGTAAGGAGGGCTATGCGTGAAGCGTTCAGTGAATTCGAAAGTAAAATACTAGGTACCGACTTGACAGAAAATCCTAGGAAGTTCTGGTCTTACGTTAAATCAGTAAGTGGCTCGAAACAGCATATCCAGACACTCCGGGATGATGATGGCATTGAAACAGAGGATGACAAGCGTAAAGTTGAAATACTAAACACCTTTTTCCAAAGCTGTTTCACAGGGGAAGACCGCACTGCAGTTCCTTCTCTAAATCCTCGCACAAACGAAAAAATGGCTGACATCGAAATAAGTGTCCAAGGAATAGAAAAGCAACTGGAATCACTCAACAGAGGAAAGTCCACTGGACCTGACGGGATACCAATTCGATTCTACACAGAGTACGCGAAAGAACTTGCCCCCCTTCTAACAGCCGTGTACCGCAAGTCTCTAGAGGAACGGAAGGTTCCAAATGATTGGAAAAGAGCACAGCTAGTCCCAGTCTTCAAGAAGGGTCGTCGAGCAGATGCGCAAAACTATAGACCTATATCTCTGACGTCGATCTGTTGTAGAATTTTAGAACATGTTTTTTGCTCGAGTATCATGTCGTTTTTGGAAACTCAGAATCTACTATGTAGGAATCAACATGGATTCCGGAAACAGTGATCGTGTGAGACCCAGAAAATATTAGATACAGGCTCCCAGGTAGATGCTATTTTTCTTGACTTCCGGAAGGCGTTCGATACAGTTCCGCACTGTCGCCTTATAAACAAAGTAAGAGCCCACGGAATATCAGACCAGCTGTGTGGCTGGATTGAAGAGTTTTTAGCAAAGAGAACACAGCATGTTGTTATCAACGGAGAGACGTCTACAGACGTTAAAGTAACCTCTGGCGTGCCACAGGGGAGTGTTATGGGACCATTGCTTTTCACAATATATATAAATGACCTAGTAGATAGTGTCGGAAGTTCCATGCGGCTTTTCGCGGATGATGCTGTAGTATACAGAGAAGTTGCAGCATTAGAAAATTGTAGCTAAATACAGGAAGATCTACAGCGGATAGGCACTTGGCGCAGGGAGTGGCAACTGACCCTTAACATAGACAAATGTAATGTATTGCGAATACATAGAAAGAAGGATCCTTTATTGTATGATTATATGATAGCGGAACAAACACTGGTAGCAGTTACTTCTGTAAAATATCTGGGAGTACGCGTGCGGAACGATTTGAAGTGGAATGATCATATAAAATTAATTGTTGGTAAGGCGGGTACCAGGTTGAGATTCATTGGGAAAGTCCTTAGAAAATGTAGTCCATCAACAAAGGAGGTGGCTTACAAAACACTCGTTCGACCTATACTTGAGTATTGCTCATCAGTGTGGGATCCGTACCAGATCGGGTTGACGGAGGAGATAGAGAAGATCCAAAGAAGAGCGGCGCGTTTCGTCACAGGGTTATTCGGTAACCGTAATAGCGTTACGGAGATGTTTAACAAACTCAAGTGGCAGACTCTGCAAGAGAGGCGCTCTGCATCGCGGTGTAGCTTGCTCGCCTGGTTTCGAGAGGGTGCGTTTCTGGATGAGGTATCGAATATATTGCTTCCCCCTACTTATACCTCCCGAGGAGATCATGAATGTAAAATTAGAGAGATTAGAGCGCGCACAGAGGCTTTCAGACAGTCGTTCTTCCCGCGAACCATACGCGACTGGAACAGAAAAGGGAGGTAATGACAGTGGCACGTAAAGTGCCCTCCGCCACACACCGTTGGGTGGCTTGCGGAGTATAAATGTAGATGTATAAACGTAGATGTAGATGTAGCATGATTAAATTGTAAATCGAAAATCTCTAACTTCATTTCATAATAATTCTTCAGTCGCTTACGTTTATTCATTTTTATTTTGAGGCTTATATATAGCTGCAGAATATCAACCCCAGAACATTGTTAAAATAATACTGAAAATAACGTTTTACAGAACAAGAGTTCACCATCTCGCGAACTGGAGGGCTCTGGTTGTCACACCACAGTACAGCACTTCGTGCTCGAATAATAGGCAGCTGCAGTGGAACGGAGTGAGTAACAACCGGTGCGAACGCATGTTTAACAGCTGTACTTTGCAAAGGTCATAACTGCGTATTATCAGAATGATACTCCTAATTTTCAAGCGTGATCGATTTCTGGGTCTGACATCTTAAAAGTGTACTTTTTTCTCCTTAAAATGTAAAGTCAAGTTTGTGATGTTTCCTTGTGAGTTATGCCCAACACTGAACTTTACGGAGGTACAAGACGAGATATGTAGGTCCTATGCGTGCACCATCACTCGGCATTGTAATCGTAATCACCTCTTGCTGATACACTCTACATGCTCACTCCGAATTTAATTCATTTAGGCCACTCTTTCTGTGTGCGCCAATTTTGCGTAAGTAACAGTGCTTTTGAGTATTAGGAAGTGTTTCTCTGGAGTGTAGCTTTATACGGAAGTGAAGCGAGCGCTAAACAGCACAGATAAGACGAGGATAAGAGGTTCTGAAATGTGGTGCTACGGAAATACCGAAGATTTGTTGGGTAGTTAGGATAGCTAATAAAGAGGTACTGAGTCCAATAGAAGTGAAATGAGCTTTAAGTCGCAGAGAGCCTAAAAGAGGGTGTAGGTTGGTAGGAGGCATCCTGTAGCATCAAGAAATCGTAGATTTCGTAATGGAGGAACGTGTGTGTGGGAGGATGGCAAGGTGGTTGGGGGGGGGGGGGGAGGAGGGAACTGTAGAGCGAGGCCAGGGGTTGACTACAGGAATAAGTTCAAGTGGATGCAGGCTGCAGTAGCTATTCAGAGACGAAATGACTTTGCACGCTAGAGAATTGCGTGGAGGGACGCATAAAACCAATCTTAGGGCTGACGACTACAGAAACTTCATTCCAGGGCGATGTACGATGCTTAAGAAGTGTACATGAATAACAACCGTGGAAAGAGAGACCTCAATTCACGCTTAAAAACTACTAAGAGTCACATCTTGGATTTAAATCCTACTACTATTTTCCTCACAAATGCCAGTGCTCCAATTTTACCTGGATATCTGACCCGCCAATGTTCTTCATAGTCCTTGACAGCTCAGAAAGATATGCACTTTTCCACGCCTTCGGAATCTACCTTCCCCAACTAACATTGTATATCACCTCAAGTTTCTATACTCTCTTCTCTCTCTCTCGAGTGCCTTCCAACCCAGTATAGCAAGTTTTGAAAAAATTCTCAACACTCAGTAATCTACACCAATCCAGGGACTCCGCTGCAGCGTTACACACATATTCCATATTCTATGCACATCCACGTCTTATCCGCAACCCCGCTTCAATTTCATCAAATCCCATTCCCAAATAATAAACTCTGTCCCGAGACATATGCTTCCTTCCCGCCATAGACAACCAAATTCCTACAGACCCTTTCCTCAGTTCCTTCTTTCGCTTCTGTTTAGGATTACAGACGAAGAAAACCAGCGTCATTGACGGCGAATGAAAATTGTCACCTAAAGGGCACAGTTCGACAACAGGGAACAGAAGTATAACAACCTTAAGCATGCAAATGATAAACACTTTCAAATTGAAAATTATTTTCAGAGAATCAAGACCCAATATTTCTACTTGGTGTTTATACATAGGCTTTCAAAGTATAATTCCCAATTATACGTTTGCGAAAAGAGAACAGAAAGCCAGTCTTATACCAGAAAAGGAAACTGTCAGTTATTAAGAAAATATTTCGAGGCTTTATCAAATTGCGTCGAACCAAAAGAGACTTCTCATCTCAATTTCTGAGGCAACCAAAGTCTACATCTACATGGATACTCTGCAAATCACATTTAAGTGCCTGGCAGAGAGTTCATTGACCCACCTTCAAAATAATTCTCTATTATTCCAAACTCGTACAACGCGCGAAAAAAACCGAACACCTATATTTTTCCGTGGGAGCTCTGATTTCCCTTATTCTTTAATGATGAGCGTTTTTCCCTATGTAGGTCTGAGTCAACAAAATATTTTCGCATTCGGAGGAGAAATTTGGTGATTAAAATTTCGTGAGAAAATTCCATCGCAACGAAAAACGCCTTTCTTTTAATAATGTCCACCCCATATCCCGTATCAGTTCAGTAACACTCTCTCCCCTATTTCGCGATAATGCAAAACGTGCTCCCCTTCTCCGATCTTACTCGATTTATTCCGTCAAATCCTCTCTGGTAAGGATCCCACTTCGCGCAGCAGTGTTCTAAAAGATGATGGACAAGCGTAGTGTAGGCAGTCTCTTGAGTACATCCGTTACATTTTAAAGTGTCCTGCCAATAAAACGCAGTCTTTATTAGCCACAGATAAGAAATGTCCAGAAATCAAAACATGAAAAAGGGCAAAGCAGAATTGTGGAAACTGAAAAATTTACGGCACACGAGAAAACGAATACTACAGAATATATGTTTGACAAATTCGAGAAGAGTGAAAATGGGCGTAAGAGATGAGATGTAACGTCAACGACTACACAGAAGTACCACAGTTACCATTTATAACATGATCCATTCTAAAGCGCTGCTTAATAGGCTACCAAAACACATAGATGACAAGATCAAGAAGTATAAAGGAGGATTTCGGAAGGGCAGGTTATATATGAAGCAAATACTGAGCCTTAAGCTTAAATCCATGACAGAACAGCAAAGTGTATGCTCTATGTTGTCGCGCCTGTGAACGTCTGAAATGCATGTGACTCGATCGCCAGACCTATTGTGGGAGATTGATGTGGATGACAAAACTCTAACAAACACAAACCCTAAAGTTAAATACTTAGACGATGTGTCTGAAGCTTTCAAACAAACGTTGGACAACGTGATTTTCTCTCTCCTATTTTGTTCAGTTGCGTTCTTGAAAAAGTGATCAGAGGATGGAACGAAAGACTCAAAATGTGCGTAATAAATGACCAGGTGCAACTGGGCTAGAGAAACGAGACTACTCGAATTCGGTGTTTAACTTTTGCTAACGATCTTGTAAGATTGTTCGGAGACATAGCAACGGCAGCAAGAACGATCAATTTTACGAAAATAATTCCGGAAAAGTAGGCCTTAAAATATCTTACATAAAGACGGAATATATGAAAATATAAAACGTGTTCCGTATTTGGGAACATAAATTATGGAATTACTGAAAAAAGTTCACAAATTTAAATACTTTGGTTAGGTAATACAAGAGAACGAACGCACCGGGCTGGCCAATAAAATCACAGAAAGAAAGAAATGGTTTATCAAATGTTTATACGCAGGTGAATGACTGGATTTGACTAAAACAAGAAAAATAAAAACACGGAAAAAAGAGTTGATAAATCCTGAGAAAAATGTTGAGTGACTAAAACAGGAAGGTTAAACAATAAGAGAAGAAAGAATATCTGTGTAAGAAGACTGGCCCACTGATTGTAGCTGTAAGAAATCGCAAATGTCTGGTTCGGGTGAATGAGAGAAGGTTATGCAAGAAAATTTTCAAACACGTCAGCCGGAAAAAAAGCTCTCTAGTGCAAAGGGCTTCAAGAAATCAGAAATTATGTGCAACTGATGACATTCGAAGAGCATGAAGCTCCAAAAATAGATAAATTTGGAAAGAAGGTTTTAGAATGTCATTTACAGAGGGAACCAAAAAAGAAAACTGAAGCAATGAAATAATATTGGAAAAACGAGAAGTTAAATCAAAATCATTCAGGTGACCTACAGCAGCCTAATATCGGGGAGAAAGACCGTTTCATGATACAATCCCCACGTTAGCAAATGTTATTGAAGTCAGTAGGGCTACACCCACCTGTTATTAGCTTTCTCTTGGTGTAAGTTAATTGTTTAGTCAGTACCCATCACGTGCCGCTTTGATGAGAGTTGTTCTACAATCACACTATTGATCGCCAGTCCGGTTTTAATTCCGTTCCACAAAACGGAAGTAACAACAAACCGCGATGTCATACAAGTTCACTCGGCCACGCGTCACGTGGGTAGCTCTTTCGGTTCCTGAAACACGGTAAACTAACGTGATGTAAGCAATGTTATGTAAATTAGCCAAAGCAAAAATCAAAATTTTGTAGTGTCTTTGTTTTGGATTACATTATCTGCCAAAGGCTTCAGATATCAAGATCATTCGGAACGGGTTCCATTTGCACCATAACAAACAGCTGTTTCAGAAATCATGTTACTATTAACATACAGCGATTACGGAAAAGGGGAAATATGTAATCCTAATAACTCTCCTTTTAATTCATTGTGTTAAACACACAGTAAGTAGTGAGGACAGGAGAATTCTGAAATTCTTAGATCGCACTCGGTATAAATGCTCTGTGCGAAGGGAATACAACTGAATGCTGACCGAACTCCAGTTGAGTTATTCTGAGGAATGGAAAAGACTACGAAGCTAAAGGTCTTGGTTCAATCCTCAGTCAATCCTAAAATGTTTTCGCTCATTTATTGTTGTTTCACCTCTGGCAAGGTTTGGCTATGTGAAAAAATTACGTTAGCTCTGAAATTCTGAGTTAGCTTAACTTTCACGCTGAAAAGAGAAAATAACAGCTGTGCTACTAACCAGTTTGTACTGTAAGGATAAATGTATTTTCACTATATTGTATTTCTGTATGAAACATTTCAGGGCATAGATCATCATAGAGTGAGGTGGCGCAGTTGTTAAGGCGCTGGAGTTGCAGACGGGAGGAACAGGGTTCAAATCTTCCTCTGCCCATCCAGATTTACGTGTTCGATTAAGGCTAATGCTGGGATAACTTATTTCAAAAGAAGACATCCTGTTACCTGAGCCCTCCTTGTTCAATCCGAGACTGTGCTCCGTCTAATAACATCATCGTCGACGGGGAATTAAACCCTAATGACTCTTTCCTTTTAATTCATTGTGTTAACAAACACATAGCCTAGGAATATTTACACAATAACGATGATTTTTTCGTACAGGTTAAGAAAATTAGAAACTTAACGCGTTGCGTCAATTAAAAAATTTTCACAAATAAATTGAGTTTATGTTTCCCGTAATTCATTGGGAACACCCTGACAGTGCTGTTTCTTACTGAATACGAATTTGTAGCAACCGGCCACTATTTAGGTCATAAAATTTATGGGTTTTGCCTTTTACTAATTGTAGGTGTTTTCAAATGGTTCAAATGGCTCTAAGCACTATGGGACTTAGCATCTGAGGTCATCAGTCCCCTAGACTTAGAACTACTTAAACCTAACTAACCTAAGGACATCACACACATCTCTGCCCGAGGCAGGATCCGAACCTGCGACCGTAGCAGCAGCGCGGTTCCGGACTGAAGTGCCTAGAACCGCTCGTCCACAGCGGTCGGCTACGTGTTTACATATCTGTCTACGGAAGAGGGTAATTTAGTTTCACTACATAAATCAAATAGGATCCTCGATACTTGCTCCCATCACTCGCCTCTTCTTACTTCATTCTTTTATGATTTCAATGTCATGCTTGTAGAAGGAATAAAGTGGTAAGTGTCGCGAGCAAAAAGCAGAGCTCCTGCTTTTTATGTAGTAAATCTAATTGCACATCTTCCGTAAGTTGGAGTTGAGCCACGCAAAACTGGAGAGGGACAATAAAATAGTTACTAAGCTGCAAATCCTTCCTCAGAAATAAATGGTCCATTTCGAACACGGAAGAAATATTTAAAAACGTAGAAAAAGTAGCTGGAGCTTTCTAATTATTAGATTGACTGCAGCCTAGGCCTAATCTGTTGTGGTAACGTGAAGAAAATTGTTTACATAGTAATAAGAGTGTTCTGAAAGACAGACCTATCGTTCAGGTGAATAAATACATTCAAAAAATGGCTCTGAGCACTATGGGACTTAACATCTATGGTCATCAGTCCCCTAGAACTTAGAACTACTTAAACCTAACTAACCTAAGGACATCACACAACACCCAGCCATCACGAGGTAGAGAAAATCCCTGACCCCGCCGGGAATCGAACCCGGGGACCCGGGCGTGGGAAGCGAGAACGTTACCGCACGACCACGAGATGCGGGCGAAATACATTCACCAGCCACTTTTATGCACTTTATTTTGCCAAGGCGCAGTTCAAACCTTGCCCTGCCTTAGGTTTGCTCAGTGCTACTTTTACGACTTTGTCATCGAGTCACAAATTAAAGCCAGCATTGTAATTACACTGCACTTTGTTTAGCCCTGCGGGCAATAATTTCTTCAAAAAATTGTTCAAATGTGTGTGAAATCTTATGGGACTTAACTGCTAAGGTCATCAGTCCCTAAGCTTACACACTACTTAACCTAAATTATCCTAAGGAGAAACACACACTTTGGGCCGGCCGTGGTAGCCAATAGGTTAAAGGAGCTACAGTCTGGAACCGCGCGACCGCTGCGGTCGCAGGTTCGAATCCTGCCTCGGGCATGGATGTGTGTGATGTCCTTAGGTTAGTTAGGTTTAAGTAGTTCTAAGTTCTAGGGGACTGATGACCATAGAAGTTACGTCCCATAGTGCTCAGAGCCATTTGAACCATTTTTTTTTTTTGACAAACACACACACCCATGCCCGAGGGAGGACTCGAACCTCCACCGGGATCAGCCGCACAGTCCACGACTGCAGCGCCTCAGACCGCTCGGGTAGTCCCGCGCGGCATTAATTTCTTCTTCCACTGTTAAATATAAGGGGCAATCAAAAACTTTGCGTTCGAAGGCCACACTAACCCCTTGGCTACATGTCGGTGCTTATATAAACGTATCGGAGTCGCACTGGGTTGCACATACTCGTACGCTGCAGCAACGCCTTAAGACGGAAACTATTTGATTGCCCTTTATATGAGTACACATTACACACACGTACTGTAGAATAAGTACATTCCATTTTGGATAGGCAGCGTCCTCTGCTTATTCAGCTAACACATTTTCTAAAATAAGTAATATCTGTCCGTTTCTCACTGCACCAGTAGCGAAGAAATAAATGTACATAAAATGCGTTCTATCTTGCATATGTTTCCATGAATACAAAACGAGATCATTGTTCTCACACAATGGAACTTTCGCTTCTGTGCAGTACCCATTAACTAGGGTAACTGGTGGCCAGGGCAAGCTTTGACTGTGCGTCCTGCCTCCTTTGCCAATATCACACCATTTTTGTTCAATCCTCATCGCTGCTTAGCCAGTTTATTCGTTTATAGGGATCAACACGACTTTCCAGAAAAGCAAGACGTACACATTTCAATAATTCTTTATTGCACGATACAACTGAAAACATAGAAAATACATTGTCAAAACCGGCATGATTTACAACAAAACGTGTTTTATTTTTCATTGTCGATCAGGCAAAAGCAGTGATAAACAAAGCAACAAACGCAAAATATACTCCTTAAACTTTCGTTGAGTTTTCTCGCTTGAAATTTATTTAATTCAGGATGAATGCCAGTCCCTGTATCAAACGATCCTCCACAAGTTTTCCCACCTTTCACTACAGATTCATGGCCCTGCAGCCTTCTTATAGAAAATGGAATGGTCTTCGAATACATTCATAGAGCTTCTGACATTATCCACTATCTGAAAATGGCATCTGTCCTTTCGGACATGTCCCCTTGGGCTCCACATTCTCCACACACAACATTCGTAGTGCCCCTGCCATTATACCCATTACTCGTGGCAATCCACCGAGTCCCGTAAGAGTTCAGGCAATTCGTGTGCTTCCCCACTGAAGAAGGTCATCAGCCGGTTAGCCTTAACGATATAATGACAGGGGCACTACCAATGTAGTGTGTGGACTATAAGCTGAGAATGTGGGTCTCACGGGGAGCGTGCCAGCGATAAGTAAGTCCCTGCAGTCGCACTATCCTCTGTGCGCTCGGTGGCTCAGATGGATACCGGCACGGTAGCTCAGTGTGTTCGATCAAACGGTTAGATGCTCTCTGTAACAAAAAAATCTGAGGTAATCGCTCAACGATGAACTTGAACAAGCATCATGGGACGTCCACCACGAACAAATAGAACGAACTAAAAGGAACAAAAATGAGATAAAAAAAGATGGATAGAGCGTCTGTCATGTAAGCAGAAGATCCTGGGTTCCAGTCCGGGTCGGGGCACACATTTTCATATCTTCCCGTTGATGTACACCAACGCTTGTCAGCAACTAACGATGTTGATTTAACTGTAATTTCATTATCCACTATCCCTTGGAATAGTCCAGAAATTACTTTCACATCGGTCGGTTTCGACCCGTTAAGAACAATATGTTGAGTTCTAACAGCAAGAAAGTCCTCAACCCAGTCACTAAACTGGACCGATATTCAGTAAGCTCAACGACAGAGCGGAATTTTATCTAACTACAGAGTGAGCTTAATAGGCTCAGCGATTATGGAATTCCATTAGATTTTTACCGAGGAGATTTTCGTTCTATAAAAACATAGCAGTGCTTGAAAATAAAACATAGTCCATAAATCTACAACAGATGGACGTCAGCGGTATTAGCCGTTAATTATGTACATTTGCTCGACAATCCTTCTTGAAAAATGGAATGACCTGTGCTTTATTTGATGTCGCCTGAAACCTTCGTTGGTCCAGCAACTCTCTTTAAATGTTACTATAAGCTGCCACCAACTCATCTGCTCAGTCGACTTTCTCCATGCTTCCGACGTCCGATGTTGGAGTTGTTGCAGTCACACTAATCTCCGTGCTCTGTCACGTGAGTTTAGAACTACATTTTTGGGGCCGCCGCTTTTGTACTCTAAAGTTCATTGGTTCCAAAGTTTCTGGAACTAAATTACCTGAATAAGATCAGATATCGGCCGATGACCCCAATTAAGCTTGGCACCTAACTCAACTCTAGGTTGAAACAAAAAATGAACACTCATATTTTTGAAAATGTGGAAGGACGAATACTATTTAGTTCATATTCAAATAGAAATCAAACAGAACGTAAAAGCCGCAAACGGATCATAATTCAGAATCAGCTCTTTAAATCGCGTATTCTCTCAAGGCATTTCCAATTCCAGCTGTACAAAACAATGATACAGCCTGTAGTGCTGTATGGTTGCAAAACTTGGAGTTTCCGGAAAAAAAACTTAAATAATCTTTTCGTTTTCGAGCGAAAAGTCTTAAGGAAGATGAATGGCACGGTACAATATGAGATCACTGGAGAATGCAAGAGCCGGCATAGTTGTGACCTGGGTGAAATCTACAACAAACCCAAACTTGTAGGCCTGATGAGAAGCGAGATGCTTGTATGGGCAGAACATGTCGCTCGGATGGATAAACCCCGATAGCCTTTGAAATCCATGATTTTACTCTCTCGGAAGAAGGCCACTAGGAAAACCAAAGAGAAGGAGGAGAGATGGAATTCATGACGACTTGCAGCAGATGGGCATAGAGGCTCAGTGGCGACAGAAAGCACAAAGCAAAATCCAGTGGAGGGGGAGCTTTCTAGCTGCGTGCGGTCCTCTGGGCCTGACCGTCTAATGAAAAGTACATTAAAAAACTTTCAAGCGAATAAAACTCCGGTTTTTTAGTAGGATTCTCTAAAAGCAAGGAATTATGAGCCAATGAGCGTGTCAATACTGCTTATATCTAAATAATCCTTTTCATAACTGATTTGGTGTAAACTAACGCCCTTTGTAAGTCGTACTTGCAATTTATTTGATTACCTATTTTTTTTTCATTGCTACCAAAGTCGAAAGTCTACTTTCATACTTTTTAATTGTCGCTGGTAGAAATGGTTGTTTTAAGATTGTTGTTGTGGTCTTCAGTCCTGAGACTGGTTTGATGCAGCTCTCCATGCTACTCTATCCTGTGCAAGCTTCTTCATCTCCCAGTACTTACTGCAACCTACGTCCTTCTGAATCTGCTTAGTGTATTCATCTCTTGGTCTCCCTCTATGATTTTCACCCTCCACACTGCCCTCCAATGCTAAATTTGTGATCATTTGATGCCTCAGAACATGTCCTACCAACCGGTCCCTTCTTCTTGTCAAGTTGTGCCACAAACTCCTCATCTCCCCAATTCTATTCAATACCTCCTCATTAGTTATGTGATCTACCCATCTTATCTTCAGCATTCTTCTGTAGCACCACATTTCGAAAGCTTCTATTCTCTTCTTGTCCAAACTATTTATCGTCCATGTTTCACTTCCATATATGGCTACACTCCATACAAATACTTTCAGAAACGACTTCCTGACACTTAAATCTATACTCGATGTTAACAAATTTCTCTTCTTCAGAAACGCTTTTCTTGCCATTGCCAGTCTATATTTTATATCCTCTCTACTTCGACCATCATCAGTTATTTTGCTCCCCAAATAGCAAAACTCCTTTACTACTTTAAGCGTCTCATTTCCTAATCTACTTCCTTCAACATCACCCGACTTAAATCGACTACATTCCATTATCCTCGTTTTGCTTTTGTTGATGTTCATGTTATATCCTCCTTTCAAGACACTGTCCATTCCGTTCAACTGCTCTTCCAAGTCCTTTGCTGCCTCTGACAGAATTACAATGTCATCGGCGAACCTCAAAGTTTTTATTTCTTCTCCATGGATTTTAATACCAACTCCGAATTTTTCTTTTGTTTCCTTAACTGCTTGCTCAATATACAGATTGAATAACATCGGGGATAGGCTACAAACCTGTCTCACTCCCTTCCCAACCGCTGCTTCCCTTTCATGCCCCTCGACTCTTATAACTGCCATCTGGTTTCTGTACAAATTGTAAATAGCGTTTCGCTCCCTGTATTTTACCCCTGCCACCTTTAGAATTTGAAAGAGAGTATTCCAGTCAACATTGTCAAAAGCTTTCTCTAAGTCTACAAACGCTAGAAACGTAGGTTTGCCTTTCCTTAATCTTTCTTCTAAGATAAGTCGTAGGGTCAGTATTGCCTCACGTGTTCCAATATTTCTACGGAATCCAAACTGATCTTCACCAAGGTTGGCTTCTACTAGTTTTTCCATTCGTCTGTAAAGAATTCGCGTTAGTATTTTGCAGCTGTGGCTTATTAAACTGATTGTTCGGTAATTTTTACATCTGTCAACACCTGCTTTCTTTGGGTTTGGAATTATTATATTCTTCTTGAAGTCTGAGGGTATTGCGCCTGTCTCATACATCTTGCTCACCAGATGGTAGAGTTTTGTCAGGACTGGCTCTCCTAAGGCCGTCAGTAGTTCTAATGGAATGTTGTCTACTCCCAGGGCCTTGTTCCGACTCAGGTCATTCAGTGCTCTGTCAAACTCTTCACGCAGTACTGTATCTCCCATTTCGTCTTCATCTACGTTCTCTTGCATTTCCATAATATTGTCCTCAAGTACGTCGCCCTTGTATAGACCCTCTATATAATCCTTCCACCTTTCTGCTTTCCCTTCTTTGCTTAGAACTGGGTTTCCATCTGAGCTCTTGATATTCATACAAGTGGTTCTCTTTTCTCCAAAGGTCTCTTTAATTTTCCTGTAGGCAGTATCTATCTTACCCCTAGTGAGATAAGCCTCTACATCCTTACATTTGTCCTCTAGCCATCCCTGCTCAGTCATTTTCACTTCCTGTTTGATCTCATTTTTGAGACGTTTGTGTTCCTTTTTGCCTGCTTAATTTATTGCATTTTTATATATTCTCCTTTCATCAATTAAATCCAATATTTCTTCTGTTACCCAAGGATTTCTACTAGCCCTCGTCTTTTTACTTCATCCCTCAGAGCTACCCATTCTTCTTCTACTGTATTTCTTTCCCCCATTTGTGACAATTGTTCCCTTTTGCTCTCCCTGAAACTCTGTACAACCTCTGGTTTAGTCAGTTTATCCAGGTCGCATCTTCTTAAATTCCCACCTTTTTGCAGTTTCTTCAGTTTTAATCTACAGCTCATAACCAATAGATTGTGGTCAGGGTCCACATCTGCCCCTGGAATTGTTTTACAATTTAATACCTGGTTCCTAAATCTCTGTCTTACCATTATATAATCTATCCGATACCTTCTAGTATTTCCAGGATTCTTCCAATTGTACAACCTTCTTTTATGATTCTTGAACCAGGTGTTAGCTATGATTAAGCTATGCTCTGTGCAAAATTCTACCAGACGGCTTCCTCTTTCATTTCTTACCCCAATCCATATTCACCTACTATGTTTCCTTCTCTCCCTTTTCCTACTTTCGAATTCCAGTCACCCATTTTCATCTCCCTTCACTACCTGAATAATTTCTTATATCTCTTCTCATATTTCATCAATTTCTTCATCATCTGCAGAGCTAGTTGGCATATAAACTTGTACTATTGTAGTAGGTGTGGGCTTCGTGTCTATCTTGGCCACAATAATGCGTTCACTATGCTGCTCGTAGTAGCTTACCCGCACTCCTATTTTTTTATTCATTATTAAACCTACTCCTGCATTATCCCTATTTGATTTGGTATTTATAGCCCTGTATTCACCTGACCAAAAGTCCTGATAACGACGTCCTCTTGAGTAGTCCCCGCCCGGAGATCCTAATGGGGGACTATTTTACCTCTGGAATATTTTACCCAAGAGGACGCCATCGTCATTTAACCATACAGTAAAGCTTCATGCCGTCGGGAAAAATTACGGCTGTAGTTTCCCCTTGCTTTCAGCCGTTTACAGTACCAGCACAGCAAGGCCGTTTTGGTTATTGTTACAAGGCCAGATCAGTCAATCATCCAGACTGTTGTCCCTGCAACTACTGAAAATGCTGCTGCCCCTCCTCAGGAACCACACGTTTGTCTGGCCTCTCAACAGATACCCCTCCGTTGTGGTTGCACCTACGGTACGGCCATCTGTATCGCTGAGGCACGCAAGCCTCCCCACCAACGGCAAGGTCCTTGGTTCATGGGGGTAGGTGTTTTAAGATACACACATCAAAAAAAGGTTTGCATCTCCCCAGTTCCCAGAACTTCTGAAGATAGACGTTGACTATGGATATTGTATCACAGACGCAGTCCATTTGATTGTTCAGAGATGTCACTAAATCCGCCCAAAGATGCAAACAACCATGCATGAGCAGCGCCTATTAGACGGAGGGGGTCCGACAGCCAATCACGTCCAGTCATTCCAACAGGAAGGAGGCACACGGCTCGTGTTGTCTGTAGTTCAACCGTGCCTAGACGGTCAATACCGTTCAATGCCGCGGTTTGATCGCGTCCGCATTGTTATTTTGTGCCAGAAAGGGCTCTCAACAATGGAAGTGTCCAGGCGTCTCGGAGTGAACCAAAGCGATGTTGTTCGGACATGGAGGAGATGCAGAGAGACAGGAACTGTCTATGACATCCCTCGCTCAGGCCGCCCAAGGGCTACTACTGCCCTGGATGACCACTACCTACGGATTATGGCTAGGAGGAACCCCGACAGCAACGCCACCATGTTGAATAATGCTTTTCGTGCAACCACGGGACGTCGTGTTAAGACTCAAAGTGTGCGCAGTAGGCAGCATGATGCGTAACTTCACTCCCAACGTCCATGGCGAGGTCTATATCTGCAACCACGACACCATGCACCGTGGTACAGATGGGCCCAACAACATGCCGAATGGACCGCTTAGGATTGGCATCACCGTCTCTTCACCGATGAGTGTCGCATATGCCTTCAACCAGACAAATCATTGGAGACGTGTTTAGAGGCAACCCGCTCAGGCTGAACACCTTAGACACACTGTCCAGCAAGGTGGAGTTTCCCTGCTGTTTTGGGGAGGCATTATGTGGGCCGACGTACGCCGCTGGTGGTCATGGAAGGCTCCGTAACGGCTGCACAATACATGAATGCCATCTTCTGACCGACAGTGCAACCATATCGGCAGCATATTGGCGAGACATTCGTCTTTATAGATGACAGTTCGCGTCCCCATCGTGCACATCTTGTGAATGACTTCCTTCAGGATAACAACATCGCTCTACAGGAGTAGCCAGTATGTTCTCCAGACTTGAACCCTATCAAGTATGCCTGGGATAGATTGAAAATGGCTGTTTATGGACGACGTGACCCACCAACCACTCTGAGGGATCTACGCCGAATCGCCGTTTAGGAGTGGGACAATCTGGACCAACAGTGCCTTGATGAACTTGTGGATAGTATGCCAAGACGAATACAGGCATGCATCAATGCAAGAGGACATGTTACTGGGTATTAGAGGTACCTGTGTGTACAGCAGTCTGGACCACCACCTCTGAAGGTCTTGTTGTATGGTGGTACAACATGCAATGTGTGGTTTTTATGAGCAATAAAAAGGGCGGAAATGATGTTTATGTTGATTTCTATTCTAATTTTCTGTACAGGTTCCGGAACTCTCGGAACCGAGGTGATGCAAAACTTTTTTTGATATTTGTATTTCCCGAAAAAATGGATTCTTTCCGCTAACCGTTTGCAAGAATTATGTTAGCTCTGTTTTGTCAAATTCTGTTTTCAGTGTGTTACCTTCATGACTTCCTAGTAATTATACAACGGTTCCCATTTCGCGATCTGCTTACATTTGGTCATTCATTGAATGTTGTCTCAGACCCGTGGTATTTACTTGTTGGTTTCTCAAATGAGGAAAATAGTTCGCTAATAGGTCTTACTAATGGCAGAAACTGATGACCACTACTACGGAATGGACAGCACGAGAAATGAAAAGTAGCGTAATATAAAACTTCCATTATGCCTGAAACTGAAGGTTTTCAGTGCACGTGGATTTCCATTTTTACTCATGAGTGTATCAGGCGCAGATCTAAGTGGGGAGTTATGACCCCATTCTAAGAATAATTTACTAAAACTGTTCTTATTTCTACAAGTATCAATTTCCTAACTTTTTCGCCAACTCTCCGAGGATAATGTAGCATGAAAACCAATGGCAAAGAAACAAACTTTACAGTTGCATGCCTGTTGACTAGTCCACGTGGATGTGCCAGCAGAAACTTGATGGCCAAATAAAGGCGCCCTTCACAGATTGACCGTACTTTCTGAAAACAACAAATTCGACATGTTCGTGAGTCCAAGGAAGTTGAATTAGGTGAGAGAAAGAGGGAAAGCTATCCACACATATTATAAAAATGCTTCTAGCGGCTCTAGGCGCGCAGTCCGGAACCGCGCGACTGCGACGGTCGCAGGTATCGAATCCTGCCTCGGGCATGGATGTGTGTGATGTCCTTAGGTTAGTTAGGTTTAAGTAGTTCTAAGTTCTAGGGGACTGATGACCTCAGATGTTAAGTCCCATAGTGCTCAGAGCCATTTGATAAAAATGCATGTAGGTACGTTTGTATAACAAGTTTGTAAACATGGTGAACAATGTGGAGGGAAAAGTTCGGAATATAAAAGTGTGCTTACATGTCGGAAATGAAGCGGTAGTGTGACCTCCAGAACAGATGAGAGGAAGCGCAGGTGCCAACAAACTGTAAGCAATTACTTATTTACATACAAACGCGACGTTAACTGTTTTATAATCTAAAAATAACACGCACCAAAACAAAACTGTATCATTCTAGATCCCACTGAAGATGCCTTAGAGTAAAAAAAATAAAAATAAAAGACGAAACTCGTCTCGGAAGAACTAAATGATAGTGCAGCAAGAAACGGCGGTTTTATTTACGAAACAAAAAAAGTACGTATCTATGTTCGTTTCATATCTCGTAATAAACTACTAGATCGATGTGAACCAAGCTTGGTGCACATATCTACATCTACATCTACATCTATACTCCGCGAGCCACCTTACGGTGTGTGGCGGAGGGTACTTATTGTACCACTATCTGATCCCCCCTTCCCTGTTCCATTCACGAATTGTGCGTGGGAAGAACGACTGCTTGTAAGTCTCCGTATTTGCTCTAATTTCTCGGATCTTTTCGTTGTGATCATTACGCGAGATATATGTGGGCGGTAGTAATATGTTGCCCATCTCTTCCCGGAATGTGCTCTCTCGTAATTTCGATAATAAACCTCTCCGTATTGCGTAACGCCTTTCTTGAAGTGTCCGCCACTGGAGCTTGTTCAGCATCTCCGTAACGCTCTCGCGCTGACTAAATGTCCCCATGACGAATCGCGCTGCTTTTCGCTGGATCATGTATATCTCTTCTATTAATCCAACCTGGTAAGGGTCCCATACTGATGAGCAATACTCAAGAATCGGACGAACAAGCGTTTTGTAAGCTACTTCTTTCGTCGATGAGTCACATTTTCTTAGAATTCTTCCTATGAATCTCAACCTGGCGCCTGCTTTTCCCACTATTTGTTTTATGTGATCATTCCACTTCAGATCGCTCCGGATAGTAACTCCTAAGTATTTTACGGTCGTTACCGCTTCCAATGATTTACCACCTATGGCATAATCGTACTGGAATGGATTTCTGCCCCTATGTATGCGCATTATTTTGCATTTATCTACGTTTAGGGAAAGCTGCCAGCTGTCGCACCATGCATTAATCCTCTGCAGGTCTTCCTGGAGTACGTACGAGTCTTCTGATGTTGCTACTTTCTTGTAGACAACCGTGTCATCTGCAAATAGCCTCACGGAGCTACCGATGTTGTCAACTAAGTCATTTATGTATATTGTAAACAATAAAGGTCCTATCACGCTTCCTTGCGGTACTCCCGAAATTACCTCTACATCTGCAGATTTTGAACCGTTAAGAATGACATGTTGTGTTCTTTCTTCTAGGAAATCCTGAATCCAATCACAAACCTGGTCCGATATTCCGTAAGCTCGTATTTTTTTTCACTAAACGTAAGTGCGGAACCGTATCAAATGCCTTCCTGAAGTCCAGGAATACGGCATCAATCTGCTCGCCAGTGTCTACGGCACTGTGAATTTCTTGGGCAAATAGGGCGAGCTGAGTTTCACATGATCTCTGTTTGCGGAATCCATGTTGGTTATGATGAAGGAGATTTGTATTATCTAAGAACGTCATAATACGAGAACACAAAACATGTTCCATTATTCTACAACAGATTGACGTAAGCGAAATAGGCCTATAATTATTCGCATCTGATTTATGACCCTTCTTGAAAATGGGAACGACCTGCGCTTTCTTCCAGTCGCTAGGTACTTTACGTTCTTCCAGCGATCTACGATAAATTGCTGATAGAAAGGGGGCAAGTTCTTTAGCATAATCACTGTAGAATCTTAAGGGTATCTCGTCTGGTCCGGATGCTTTTCCGCTACTAAGTGATAGCAGTTGTTTTTCAATTCCGATATCGTTTATTTCAATATTTTCCATTTTGGCGTCCGTGCGACGGCTGAAGTCAGGGACCGTGTTACGATTTTCCGCAGTGAATCAGTTTCGGAACACTGAATTCAGTATTTCTGCCTTTCTTCGGTCGTCCTCTGTTTCGGTGCCATCGTGGTCAACGAGTGACTGAAAAGGGGTTTAGATCCGCTTACCGATTTTACATATGACCAAAACTTTTTAGGGTTCTTGTTTAGATTGTTTGCCAATGTTTTATGTTCGAATTCGTTGAATGCTTCTCTCATTGCTCTCTTTACGCTCTTTTTCGCTTCGTTCAGCTTTTCCTTATCAGCTATGATTCGACTACTCTTAAACCTATGATGAAGCTTTCTTTGTTTCCGTAGTACCTTTCGTACATGATTGTTATACCACGGTGGATCTTTCCCCTCGCTTTGGACCTTAGTCGGTACGAACTTATCTAAGGCGTACTGGACGATGTTTCTGAATTTTTTCCATTTTTGTTCCACATCCTCTTCCTCAGAAATGAACGTTTGATGGTGGTCACTCAGATATTCTGCGATTTGTGCCCTATCACTCTTGTTAAGCAAATATATTTTCCTTCCTTTCTTGGCATTTCTTATTACACTTGTAGTCATTGATGCAACCACTGACTTATGATCACTGATACCCTCTTCTACATTCACGGAGTCGAAAAGTTCCGGTCTATTTGTTGCTGTGAGGTCTAAAACGTTAGCTTCACGAGTTGGTTCTCTAACTATCTGCTCGAAGTAATTCTCGGACAAGGCAGTCAGGATAATGTCACAAGAGTCTCTGTCCCTGGCTCCAGTTCTGATTGTGTGACTATCCCATTCTATACCTGGTAGATTGAAGTCTCCCCCTATTACAATAGTATGATCACGAAACTTCTTCACGACGTTCTGCAGGTTCTCTCTGAGGCGCTCAACTACTACGGTTGCTGATGCAGGTGGTCTATAGAAGCATCCGACTATCATATCTGACCCACCTTTGATACTTAGCTTAACCCAGATTATTTCACATTCGCATTCGCTAATAACTTCACTGGATATTATTGAATTCTTTACTGCTATAAATACTCCTCCACCATTGGCGTTTATCCTATCCTTGCGGTATATATTCCATTCTGTGTCTAGGATTTCGTTACTGTTCACTTCCGGTTTTAACCAACTTTCCGTTCCTAATACTATATGCGCACTATTTCCTTCAATAAGAGATACTAATTCAGGAACCTTGCCCTGGATACTCCTGCAGTTTACCAATATTACGTTAACTTTTCCTGTTTTTGGTCTCTGAGGACGGACGTTCTTTATCAACGATGATAATGTCCTCTCTGGTAAGCCGTCAGGTATTTTATCGTTTCGCCCAAGGGGGGGTCCCTCTAACCTAAAAAACCCCCGTGTGCACGCCACACGTACTCTGTTACCCTAGTAGCTGCTTCCGGTGTGTAGTGCACGCCTGACCTGTCTAGGGGGGCCCTACAGTTCTCCACCCAATAACGGAGGTCGATGAATTTGCAACCATTATAGTCGCAGAGTCGTCTGAGCCTCTGGTTTAGACCCTCCACACGGCTCCAAACCAGAGGACCGCGATCGACTCTGGGCACTATGCTGCAGATATTAAGCTCAGCTTGCACTCCGCGTGCGATGCTGGTTGTCTTCACCAAATCAGCCAGCCGCCGGAAGGAACCAAGGATGGCCTCAGAACCCAAGCGGCAGGCGTCATTCGTTCCGACATGTGCTACTATCTGCAGCCGGTCACACCCAGTGCGTTCAATAGCTGCCGGAAGGGCCTCCTCCACATTACGGACGAGACCCCCCGGCAAGCACACCGAGTGCACACTGGCATTCTTCCCCGACCTACCCGCTATTTTCCTGAGGGGCTCCATAACCCGCCTAACGTTGGAGCTCCCTATAACTAATAGGCCCGCCCTCTGTGACTTTCGGGACCTTGCCGGAGAATCGGCCACTGGCCCAACAGGCGAGGCATCCTGTGGTGGCTCGGAAACGATGTCATCACCACTAGGAAGCACCCCGTACCTGTTGGAAAGGGGTAAGGCAGCTGCCACGCGGCCAGATCCCACCTTCGCCTTTCGGCCAGGCACGCGCGAGCCCACCACTGTCCGCCATTCACCCTGGAGTGATGGCTGACCGGTAAGATGCTCACTGCCGGAAGACGCAGCGACATCAGGGGTTCCATGTGATTCCAAGGCCACCGAAGTAGGCATAGGTCTCACCACAGTTGCCCCAACGCCACTACGAGCCGACGCCTGCGCCTCGAGCTCGATGAGCCTAACAGACAAAGCCTCCACCTGCCCCCGAAGAGTGGCCAATTCTCCTTGCGTCCGCTCACAACAACCACAGTCCCTACACATGACTATGTTTACCCTACCCTATACGGTGACAAATTCCCAAGATAATCTTCTGATGAGCTACTCTGATAATCAAGAAACACTCACTGAAATACGAGACGCGAAAACTACGCTAGGTTTTCCCAGAAAAACTATTTAAAAGCTAAGCGCAGCAAATAAGTACAAAAACGCTTTATACAAACAGTACTCGCTGCTGCTGGTGCTCTCGCTCTGGCTGTCACAAGACAACTGCTATTCAAGTGACTAGTGGCTAACGGCCGCGAAACAACAAAGACGGTTTTAGGGCGCTTTCTGTTCTAAACGATCAAGAAAACACTAAGAAATCTAACACGAAAACTACGTAAAGTTTTATCAAGAACTGTTAGTTACTATGCAGAGCAGATAAACACAAATAGAATCCCTTCCTTAGTGGAAGTCCGCCGCTCGTGGTCTCGCGGTAGCGTTCTCGCTTCCCGAGCACGGGGTCCCGGGTTCGCTTCCCGGCGGGGTCAGGGATTTTCACCTGCCTCGAGATGACTGGGTGTTTGTGTTGTCCTCATCATTTCATCATCATCCAGGAAAGTGGCGAAATTGGACTGAGCAAAGATTGGATAATTGTACGGGCGCTGATAACCACGCAGTTGAGCGCCCCACAAACCAAACATCATCATCATCATCATCCTTAGTGGAAGGTCGTAAACAAAATGCAAAATAAACGCTTTATACAAACAGTACTCGCTGCTGCTGGTGCTCTCGCTCTGGCTGTCACAAGACAACTGCTGATTCAAGTGACTAGTGGCTAACGGCCGCGAAACTAACAAAAGACGGTTTTAGGGCGCTTTCTGTTCTAAACGATCAAGAAAACACTAAGAAATCTAACACGAAAACTACGTAAAGTTTTATCAAGAACTGTTAGTTACTATGCAGAGCAGATAAACACAAATAGAATCCCTTCCTTAGTGGAAGGTCGTAAACAAAATGCAAAATAAACGCTTTATACAAACAGTCTGGAAAGAAGCGCTTTGTGTTTGTGAGGGGGGGGGGGGGGGAGAGGGGAGGAGCAGCTGGGAAACCACTTACCTTTAGAAAGGAGTGGGGTGCAAAAGAAATGTAGCCCACCACGACGCGCAATTACTCAGACTTTATTCATCCAGTATTTGAGTATGACAGCACTTAGACACTTGCAACAAAATTTTCATATAATTTTAAACCCTTACGAAACATTTTCTCGCTGCCACCCTCCGATCCCCCCCACATACACACACAAAAGAATGAAAGGAAAAATGTTTATCGCTTACTATATTTTCACTGTTCATGCAGTAAAACTGCCATATCAGGGAGAACGTTTTAATTTATTACTTCTTTACAACTACCTACCTATGTTCCCAACACATACAGCAAGCAGTATCCACTTATGCCGGTGAATGTACCTGCAAAGTTATGTCATTGTACGATTCATAGATCAGGAGTCAAGACGTCACAAACATTGAGCTGTATGAAAATGAAACGGTGGGGTGAAATTCGCTAGAGATACAAGTGAAATAGATTTACAAACACGTGTGAAATATGTTAAATATATGTGAAATGTATGTGACATGTGCGAAGATAGGTGAAGCCACAGATGAAAGGCTTCTCCTGGACCCCTGAATCGATGTCAACCAAACTTCGTACACATGTTACTTACTATCTGGAAAGAAATACTGCAGGGATAAGAGCCACCAATATCCTATTGTTTCCAGAATGAGATTCTCACTCTGCAGCGGAGTGTGCGCTGATATGAAACTTCCTGGCAGATTAAAACTGTGTGCCTGACCGAGACTCGAACACGGGACCTTTGCCTTTCGCGGGCAAGTGCTCTAATCCTATTGTGATGAGGGTGATGGACAGAGAAGGGTTGGGGATGAGGAGATGGAGAGGCAGAAGGAGGAGAAGGACACAGATAGGGAGGAGGATGAGATGGACAGAGAGATGGGAAGGAGGTAATGGGGGGAAACAGAGGGGAAGGAGGAGATATGGAGAGGAGGAGAGGAACACAGAGACTAAAGTAATTACATGAATATTTATATTTACTGAACGTGAACAGTAACGACAGAAACAATCAGCATTCACCACATTTACACTCTTGAATAGCCACTGTCTGAAGCCCTGTACTCACAATCGTAGTGCTAAGAAAGTATTGATCAAAATGACTGCACACTTCGCATTAGTCGCGAAAGTAGTTATTGTAATTCTTAAATCGATTACATGACACATAAATATCTAAAATTTTGTACCGAGCACTTTTCAAAATGGTTCAAATGTCTCTAAGCACTATGGGACTTAACAGCTGAGGTCATCAGTCCCCTAAACTTAGAACTACTTAAACCTAACTAACCTAAGGACATCACACACATCCATGCCCGAGGCAGGATTCGAACCTGCGACCGTAGCAGCTGCGTGGTTTCGGACTGAAGCGCCTAGAACTGCTCGACCACCGCGGCCGGCAGTACTTTTCACATGATGTTGTTGTTGTTGTTGTGGTCTTCAGTCCTGAGACTGTTTTGATGCAGCTCTCCATGCTACTCTATCCTGTGCAAGCTTCTTCATCACCCAATACCCACTGCAACCTACATCCTTCTGAATCTGCTTAGTGTATTCATCTCTTGGCCTCCCTCTGCTATTTTTACCCTGCACACTGCTCTCCAATACTAAATTGGTGATCCTTTGATGCCTCAGAACATGTCCTACCAACCGATCCCTTCTTCCAGTCGACTTGTGACACAAATTTCTCTTCTCCCCAATTCTATTCAATACCACCTCATTAGTTATGTGATCTACCCATCTAATCTTCAGCATTCTTCTGTAGCACCACATTTCGAAAGCTTCTATTATCTTTTTGTCTAAACTATTTATCGTCCACGCTTCACTTCCATACATGGCTACACCCCATACAAATGCTTTCAGCAAAGACTTCCTGACACTTAAATCTATACTCGATGTTAACAAATTTCTCTTCTTGAGAAACGCTTTCCTTGCCATTGCCAGTCTATATTTTATATCCTCTCTACTTCGACCATCATTAGTTATTTTGCTCCCCATATAGCAAAACTCATTTACCACTTTAAGTGTCTCATTTCCTAATTAATACCCTCAGCATCACCCGATTTAATTCGACTACATTCCATTATCCTCGTTTTGCTTTTGTTGATGTTCATCTTATATCCTCCTTTCAAGACACTGTCCATTCCGTTCAGCTGCTCTTCCAGGTTCTTTGCTGTCTCTGACAGAATTACAATGTCATCGGCGAACTTCAAAGTTTTTATTTCTTCTCCATGGATTTTAATTCCTACTGCGAATTTTTCTTTTGTTTCCTTTACTGCTTGCTCAATATACAGATTGAATAACATCGGAGATAGGCTACAACCCTGTCTCACTCCCTTCCCAACCGCTGCTTCCCTTTCATGCCCCTCGACTCTTATAACTGCCATCTGGTTTCTGTACAAATTGTAAATAGCCTATCGCTCCCTGTATTTTACCCCTGCCACCTTTAGAATTTGAAAGAGAGTATTCCAGTCAACATTGTCAAAAGCTTTCTCTAAGTCTACAAATGCTTGAAACGTAGGTTTGTCTTTCCTTAATCTTTCTTCTAAGATAAATCGTAAGGTCAGTATTGCCTTACGTGTTCCAAACTGATCTTCCCCGAGGTCGGCTTCTACCAGTTTTTCCATTCGTCTGTAAAGAATTTGTGTTAGTATTTTGCAGCCGTGGCTTATTAAACTGATAGTTCGGTAGTTTTCACATCTGTCAGCGCCTGCTCTCTAAATTACAACTGCCTTGAAGTTAGGCTATAGCTATGTTCTAAGCACTTACTGAAATAACTTATTGTATTAAAAACTTCGTATACTTTATTGTCATTGTTATTAAACTTAAAACCCTGGGCATCTGTGGAGTGTTAAGACTTGGAGTGATGGTAAGTTATATTTTTAGAGAGAAAGGGGGGGGGGCGGTAGTAACTGTGAACATGGGTCATCGACACTGAAGGTAGGTTACATACTGAACAGCAGCAAAAATGCTCTGGACTGGGTTTAAATGTCACTTTCATATCCACACTTCTAGACAGAGACATCAAAGATAGAAACGTATTTCGAAGATCACTCTAAACCACCAACGAATTGTGGCCCCCAGCAGAACCGAAACTTGGCTCCTGGCCTGGAATGTATGTCGTTTAGAAGGCATTGGAGTGCTAAAAAGTAGAAAACTTTTCGCAAGTCTTAATAACATGAATCTGTATGGTTACATCTACCTAAGAATCATCGAATATTGTCTATGAAGTATGCGATTAGGGTTTTACATGATCGAAGTTTTGTAAATAATTCTGACTTCCAGAGGAAAACTAATTTTCCCAGGTAGGTTATCATATTTGAACTTAAAAGACGTTACAGAAATGTGCTATATATCGAGGAAAGTACTATAGAACTGTAGTTCCATAGAACAGCTCTAGTGTTTTTATTGTTCGCAGCTCGTGGTATTGCGGTAACGTTCTCGCTTCCGGCGCACGGGGTCCCGGGTTCGATTCCCGGCGGGGTCAGGGATATTCTCTGCCTCGAGATGTCTGGTTATAGTTTATCTTTCATCATCATTGACTGACAAGTCGCCACAGTGGCGTCAACTAAAAAGGACTTGCAATTTCGGCGGCCGAACACCACGCATGGGGTCTCCCGGCCAACAATGCCGTACGATAATTTTATTTCAGTGTTCTTATTATAGACTGCGGTGACAAAAGTCCTGGGATACTTCCTAATATTATGACGGACATCCTTTTGCCCAACGTAGTGCAGCAGCTTGACGTGACATGGGCTCAACAAGTCGTTGGAAGTCCGCTGCAGAAATATTGTGCCATGGTGCCTCTACAGCCGTCCATAATTGCGAAAGTGCTGCCGGTGCAGGGTTTTGAGCACGAACTGACCTCTCGATTATGTCCTATAAGTTTTCGATTGGATTGGTATCGGGCGATCTGGGTGGCCGAATCATTTGCTCGAACTGTCCAGATTATTTCTTCATACCAATCGCGAACAACTGTAGCCCAATGACATGGCGCAATGTCATCCATAAAAATTCCATCGTTGTTGGGAACATGAAGTCCATAAATGATTGCAAATGGTCTCCAAGTAGTCGAGAATAACCATTTCCAATCAATGATTGTTTAAGTTCCATATAAATTCGCATTCGGGAGGACGACGGTTCAATCCCGCGTCCGGCCATCCTGATTTAGGTTTTTCCGTGATTTGCCTAAATCGCTCCAGGCGAATGCCGGGATGGTTCCTTCGAAAGGGCACGGCCGACTTCCTTGCCCTTCCTTCCCTAAACCGATGAGACCGATGACCTCGCTGTTTGGTCTCTTCCCCCAAACAACCCCCAATCCACATAAATAAAGTCCACACCATTATGGAGCCACCACCAGCTTGCACAGTGCCTTCTTGACAACCTGCCGGCCGAAGTGGCCGTGCGGTTAAAGGCGCTGCAGTCTGGAACCGCAAGACCGCTACGATCGCAGGTTCGAATCCTGCCTCGGGCATGGATGTTTGTGATGTCCTTAGGTTAGTTAGGTTTAACTAGTTCTAAGTTCTAGGGGACTAATGACCTCAGCAGTTGAGTCCCATAGTGCTCAGAGCCATTTGAACCATTTTTTTTGTTGACAACCTGGGTCCATGACTGTGGGGTCTACGCCACACTCGAATACTACCATCAGCTCTTACCAACTGCAATCGGGACTCATCTAACGAGGCCATCTAGGGTCCAACTAATATGATCAGAGCCCAGGAGAGGCGCTGCAGGCAAAATCATGCTGTTAGCAAACACACTCGCATTGGCCGTCTGCTGCAATAGCCCATTAGCACCAAAATTCGTCGTACAGTCCTTACAGATACGTCCGTAGTTCGTCCCAAATTGGCTTCTGCGCTTATTCCACGTATTGTTGCTTGTCTGTCAGCACTGGCCACTCTACTTAAGCGCAGCTGCTCTCAGTTTTTAAATGAAGGCCATTGGCCACTGCTTTGTTCGTGGCGGGAGGTAATGCCTGAAATCTGGTGTTCTCGGCACACTCTTGTCACCATGGATTTCGGAACACTGAATTCCGTAACAATTTCCGGAATGAAACGTCCCATGGGTCTAGTTCCAACTATAATTCCGCATTCAAAGTCTGTTACTTCCCGTCATGCGGCCATAATTACGTCAGAAACCTTTTCACATGAATCACGTGTGTACAAATCACAGCTATGCCAATACGCTGCCCTTTTATACCCTATATACGCGATACTACCGCCATCCGTATATGTGCAAATCGCTATTTCATGAGTTTTGTCGCCTCAACGTACGTGTATGAAGTGTGTTCTTCTCCAATCACTGCGAACAGTATTCCAAAACCACATCCAAAAGAATTACTGTTACGAGTTTCATTTAGAATCTAACGAAGGCTCTGTCAGGCTCTGGAACCGAGTTGATGAGTTCTTCCTGGGGACCTGCAGTACTCTGCACTCCAGAAATGAGTCGCTTCATATGACAAATTGGAGAAGATGAGCACAAATAGAGCGTATGCCAAATATTTAGAGACAAAATTACATATGACGCCGACGACAGGAAACTGTATGTTTTGACATACGAATCTCATTGTCGGAAGTGAATGTCTGAAGCGGGACAAGATACTAAAAGAGCAAATTTCGTGATTAATGTGTTTGCAAAATGCTCTTACTTTACAACAAAGAGCTGTCTGCTGCATAGATGTTTGTGGCGCTACCTGCGAATTATGGTGGACTTTATCGTCGTTTACAGTTCGTGACATATGATCTAAAACAGAAAATTACTCGTTACAGGATCTAGTAGCAGACAGGTACTTAATGCCTGGTGCAGCATAATATAGTGCTCGGAAAGCCAAACAAATGTAAAGAGAAAAGTTTCACAACGCTAGTAGTTCTAAGTGGAAGAAATTTATCAGAAAATGAGTCGTTCAAGCGACAATTGTATAAGGTTTTCGACAAAGAATTGTTCACACTGTAGAATTAGAGGAGATTCCGTATTGAAGGGTCGCATAAGAATCATCAGTTTGTCCGGGAACTGTACACTTCAAGGAATTCAGTGCAGAGAGTACTGGTGGTGCAGCAGTTAGGTCCCTATAACGAACAAGGTGAACAAGCAATGGCACCACATGGATTTCAGAGTAGAGTTAAGTCCCGTCAATGGATTTTGATGTATTACTTGGAGTGAGACTGGTGGCTGCCATACGAGTGTGGGGTTAAGTTGTTGTTGTTATGTGGAAGTTCTCCGTGTCAGTGAAATGCAAATTAGTTTTCGACCAGTAGTTCCTTATCTCAAAGCATTCAATTTAGGATCCTCTACCATTTGTATAACTTCGACTCTAAATTCCAGTTCCAAAGATGTATAGTAAGTCATGGCTGCAAAATACTAACGCAAATTACTCACACAAGCAAGAAAAAAATGGTAGAAGCTGACCTCGGGAAAGTTCGGTTTTGGTGCCAGAGAAATGTGGGAACATGCCAGGCCATACTCACCTTACGACTTATCTTAGAAGATACAATGAATGAAAGTAAACTTGCGTTTATAGCTTTGGTAAATTTAGACAAAAACATTTAAAATGTTGACTAAAATACTCTCTTTGAAATTTTGAAGGTAGGTGGAATAAAAAACGGGGTGCACCGACGACATTGTAATTCTGTTAGAGACGGGAAATAGCTTGGAATAACAGTTATAAGATGAATATCAACAAAAGTAAAACAAAGGTTTAGAACATAGTCTTATTAAATAAGGCTATACTGAGAGAATTAGTTTAGAAAATGAGACACTAAAAGTAGTAGATGAGACTCGCTATTTGGGTAGTAAAATAAGGCGACGGCCGAAGCAAAGTGGGAACAAAATGTAGACAGGCAATAGCAATAAAAGCATTTATGAAACAGAGAAATTTGTTGTAATCTAATATAACTTGACGTATTAGGAAATCTTTTTTGAAGGTATTTGTCTAGAGCGTAGCCCTGTACGGAACTGAAACGTGGACGATAAACAGCTCATATAAGAAGAGAATATAAGCTTTTTAAATGTAGTGCTACAGAAGAATGCTGAAGATTAAATAGATTAATCGGATAAGTAATGATGAGTTACGGAATCGAACTGGAGAGAGAAAAGTGTTATGATACAACTTGACTAAAAGAAGGGATTGGTTGATACGACAAATACTAAGTCACCAAGGGATCATCAACTTCGTAATGGAGGGAAATGTGAGGGGTAAAAATTGAAAAGAGAAATAAGTCTTGATTACAGTAAGCAGGTTCAAACGCATGGTGACTTGGTAGGTAGGTAGAGGTGAAGAGGTTTGCACTAGTGATGAAACAGTCCAATGAACAACCGACTCGTTTGGTTATATTTTACGTATCGGATGAATTACTTTTACATTCTTTCGAGCGAAACCAATCTGTGGGAGTAACCGAATGAAAACAGTCGTTTCAGCCTGTTGCAGTTTTGCATATTGACTAAATTATTCGTTCTTACTTTTGAAGTGAAACCAGTCTAAAACATTTCTATAGGTTCTGTTGGCAACTCTTGAGTGTCACTGTTTGGTAATCCCCCACACTCGTATAGGTTAATGCTGGAGTGGTTAACCATTCAGTGGAAATGAATTATAACAAATATTTTGGCGAAATAATACTTCCGACAAAAGTAACGGTGTATATTTAAAAACCGATTATTAAAGACACCAAACAAGTAAAAAATTGTGTCCGACATCCTTTCTGTTCGCTATACCACATACCTATCGGTGAAGGGTTCAATACGGCTGGGAGGCACAGGCAGAACACCAATTAATTTAAATTAAACAGTAATTATGTATTCATTTAAACATTAATATAATTACAGGATTAATTAATACAGACATCAATTAATAATAAGATTTTGTTGTGTTCCTGTTATCGTCTGCCACGCTCAGTGCCTCCTCCTTGCGTATCCCGCGATGCTACATTATTCCGTTGATGTGGTTATTCCAAGAACGCCGTGGTCTCTCGCTTTTACGTCTGCCAGGTTGTTTCCACTCAAAACTTTTTTTTGGCCATCGATGGTCTGGCATTCTCAACAGATGTCCATACCACTTCAGAGACTTTCTTTCAATTCTGTCTACCAGTGTTTCATCTACCTTCATTCGAGCTCTCACCTCGTCAATAGTTTCCTTTTTGGTTTTTGATATTCTGACACTCCTTAGTAAATAATCCATTTCCACAGCTGTTATTCTTCTTTTCAGGTCATCGTTTAAAATCCAGAGTTCTGACCTATGGCGTAGAACAGATTCAATCATAAACCTACCAACTCTTTTCTTAGAGAGAGAGTGTTATAGGCCCTCTATTGTTTCTAATCTATATTACCGACAAATAGAGACAATCTAAATAGCCATCTTACGTTGTTTGCGGATGATGGTGTCATTTACCGTCTTGTAAAGTCATCAGATGACCAAAACGAATTGCAAAATGATTTAGATAAGATATCTGTGTGGTGCGCAAAGTGGCAATTGACCCTGAATAAAGAAAAGTGCGAAGTTATTCACATGAGTGCCAAAAGAAATACGCTAAATTTGGATTACGCGATAAGTCACACAAATCTTAAGGCTGTAAATTCAATTAAATACTTACGGATTGCAATTACAAATAACCTAAATTGGAACGATCACATAGATAATGTTGTGGGTAGAGCAAACTAAAAACTGCGATTCACTGGCAGAACACTTAGAATATGAAATAGGTCTAATAAAGAAACTGCTTACACCACACTTGTCCACACTATACTGGAGTATTGCGGTGCGGTGCGGGATCTGCATCAGGTGGGACTGACGGATGACATCGAAAAAGTTCAAAGAATGGCGGCTCGTTTTGTATTAGCACGGAATAGGGGGATAGTTCCACAGACATGATACGTGAATTGGAGTTACAGGCGATTTTCGTTGCGACGGGATCTTCTCATGAAATTTCAATCATCAGTTTTCTCCTCCGATTGCGAAAACATTCTGTTGGCACCCACCTACATATGGACAAATGATCATCACGATAAAATAAGAGAAATCAAGGCTCGCGCGGAAAAAATTTAAGTGCTCGTTTTTCCAGCGCGCCGTTCGAGAGTGGAACGATAGAGAGGTGGCTGGAAGGTGGTTCGTTGAACCCTCTGCCAGGCACTTTATTCTGAACAGCAGTGTAGTCACGCAGATATAGATATAGAGATGTTCTTTTTCTACCAAAAAGAATTCATACGCGCTATAACTTTTTTGCTTTGTTGTATTCTGAATTTTATTTCTGTATTACCCAATCTATTTTTGTCAATATGTACCCCTAGATATTCAAATTTTTCTGCCTGTTTCATAAGTGCTCTGGCATTGATGTGCACTGCAAATTTAGTGTCACTATTCACTACAAGATATTCAGTTTTTGTCAGACTCATTTGCATTCCCCGTTTATCATATTCCTGATGTAAACGCAGTATCATGAACTCAAGATTGAATTCATCTTGTGCTATAACAGCTTGAACATTGGAAAAACTTGACGAAAACAGTTGTACATCGTTAATAATAATTCCCATTTCTACACAGCTGTTCTCCCACCTTCGGAGAGCCACTTGTTCATATAAATTGAACAAGATTGGTGACATACTGTAACCTTGACTCAGCCATTTTGTGACATTAATAAGTTCTGATAATGTACAATGCAGCACTAGTTATTAAACTTTTACTACCGACCGGAAATTGATAGCCAATGCCAGAAATATGAAATATTTGTATTTAAGTAAATAAATAAATTTTGGGTGTACTTTATTTTCAGAAATATACTTTTTATTTACCTCTCCTTGAAATAACATACGGAATTAGTATCCGAAAAAGTTGACAACTCTCTTTCACGGTTCATCTGTAAACGAAAAGACTGAACAAGTAGTTAAGTGAAAACACTCCTACAAAGAGACTGAGTGAAAAAAAGAAGCGCGTACCCGATGTAACCGTAAGATATTTGTCATTTCTTGAGGGTATTTCTGTTCTGTCGCGCGTTTCGATTTAATGAGGTAAGGCATCATCAATGGTCTGTAATTAAGTTATTTAAATTTCGATTCGCGCGTTTCGATTTAATGAGGTAAGGCATCGTCAATGGTCTGTAATTAAGTTATTTAAATTTTGATTTGCTTAAAGATCGAAAAACAGTTCGTTAACAATATGTTGATTTGTACTTACAGTGATTTCCGCTTGATTTCTCGCTTACACAATGAAATACCATCTGCTATCACGTCGTTTCTGTTTTCCTTCGCCGGCCGCTTTGGACGAGCGGTTCTAGGCGCTTCAGTCCAGTACCGCGCTGCTGCTACGGTCACAGGTTCGAATCCTGCCTCGGGCATGGATGTGTGTTATGTCCTTAGGTTAGTTAGGTTTAAGTAGTTCTAAGTCTAGGGGACTGACGACCTCAGATGTTAAGTCCCATAGTGCTTAGAGCCATTTGAACCATTTTTTCCTCCTTTAGACACTGGTATTTATGGTTTAATTTTTAGTTTTTCAGCAGCACTATGCATTTCTTATATTTCACACACCACACTTTTACGCACGCCAATGTTTACTCCGCGGAAATCACCGTAAGTACCAATCAAAATATTGTTAACGAACTGTTTTTCTATCTTAAAGTAAATCAAAATGAAAATAACTTAATTACATGCCACTGATGATGCTTTACCTCAATATAGCGAAACGCGTCTGGTGAAAAAACACGCATTTTTAATGTTGCAACGACAGAACAATACTACTCCCAAAAATTGAAAAGCAACTATAGACAACATGGCCACACAAATCAAGAATTTAGTGACGCCTTGTGAAGATATTTGTCAGTCGGTGGTCTCACATTAAGTGAAACCACTCAAATCCGAAGAATGAGTGAATAACATTCACACGGCCAACGTGCTGGCAGAGACTTGTTACATTCGACCGAAAAAAAACTAACTGAAACAAAAAGCTATCGACAGGTTAATCGGTTGTTAAAACCAGTCGGTTGTCCGATCACTACTATGGGGGTCACTCCAAAGGAAATGCACACTATTTTTTTTAATCCATCTTTTATTCAACAGGCTTCAAAGTTTTACAGTGTGTAGACACATCCTTTAGGAACAAATTTTAATTTCTCCACATAATTTCCATCCCTCTCAACTGCCTTACGCCATCTTGGAACCAGCGCCTGTATACCCCCACGGTGAAATTCTGGACCAACCTGTTGGAGCCACTGTTTGGCAGCGTGCACAAGGGAGTCATCATCTTCAAACCATGTTCCACGAAGAGAGTCTTTCAGTTTCAAATGGTTCACATGGCTCTGAGCACTATGCGACTTAACTTCTTAGGTCATCAGTCGCCTAGAACTTAGAACTAATTATACCTAACTAACCTAAGGACATCACACACATCCATGCCCGAGGCAGGATTCGAACCTGCGACCGTAGCGGTCGCTCGGCTCCAGACTGTAGCGCCTAGACCCGCACTGCCACTCCGGCCGGCAGTCTTTCAGTTTCCCAAAGAGATGATAGTCTCATGGAGCCAGGTCGGGCCTGTAAGGCGGATGTTTCAGTGTTGTCCGTCCGAGTTTCGTGATCGCTTCCATAGTTTTTTGACTGACATGTGGCCGTGCATCGTCGTGCAACAGCAAAACATCCTGCTTTTGCCGATGTTGTCGAACACGACTCAGTCGAAGTTGAAGTTCACTGTGATGCGTCTGTCAGCAGTCACCAATTCGTTAACTCTCTGGACATGTCTGGAGTGTGTGCAGTACGAGGCCTGCCGCTGCAAGGACAATCCTTCATCACGTAACCTGCTAGCCCACCGGCTAACTGTACTGCGATCGACAGCAGCATCTCCATACACCTTTTTCAACCTCTTGTGGACGTTTCCCACTGTCTCGTTTTCACAACACAGGAATTCTATGACAGCACGTTGCTTCTGACGAACGTTAAGTGTAGCAGCCATCCCGAAGACATGCTGTGACGACGCCACTCACGGGAACAGGTTGAACTCAGTTTGAAAACAAGCGGGAAGGGTGTATCTGTTGTTGTTGTGGTCCTCAGTCCTGAGACTGGTTTGATGCAGCTCTCCATGCTACTCTATCCTGTGCAAGCTTCTTCATCACCCAGTACCTACTGCAACCTACATCCTTCTGAATCTGCTTAGTGTATTCATCTCTTGGTCTCCCTCTACGATTTTTACCCTCCACGCTGCCCTCCAATGCTAAATTTGTGATCCCTTGATGCCTCAGGACATGTCCTACCAACCGATCCCTTCTTCTAGTCAAGTTGTGCCACAAACTTCTCTTCTGCCCAATCCTGTTCAATACCTCCTCATTAGTTACGTGACCTACCCACCTAATCTTCAACATTCTTCTGTAGCACCACATTTCGAAAGCTTCTATTCTCTTCTTGTCCAAACTATGTATTGTCCATGTTTCACTTCCATACATGGCTACACTCCATACAAATACTTTCATAAACGACTTCCTGACACTTAAATCTATACTCGATGTTAACAAATCTCTCTTCTTCAGAAACGCTTTCCTTGCCATTGCCAGTCTACATTTTATATCCTCTCTACTTCGACCATCATCAGTTATTTTCCTCCCCAAATAGCAAAACTCCTTTACTACTTTAAGTGTCGCAATTCCTAATCTAATTCCCTCAGCATCACCCGACTTAATTCGACTACATTCCATTATCCTCGTTTTGCTTTTGTTGATGTTCATCTTATATCCTCCTTTCAAGACACTGTCCATTCCATTCAACTGCTCTTCCAAGTCCTTTGCTGTCTCTGACAGAATTGCAATGTCATCGGCGAACCTCAAAGCTTTTATTTCTTCTCCATGGATTTTAATACCTACTCCAAATTTCTGTTTTGTTTCCTTTACTGCTTGCTCAATATACAGATTGAATAACATCGGGGAGAGGCTACAACCCTGTCTCACTCCCTTCCCAACCACTGCTTCCCTTTCATGTCCCTCGACTCTTATAACTGCCATCTGCTTTCTGTACAAATTGTAAATAGCGTTTCGCTCCCTGTATTTTACCCCTGCCACCTTTAGAATTTGAAAGAGAGTATTCCAGTCAACATTGTCAAAAGCTTTCTCTAAGTCTACAAATGGTAGAAACGTAGGTTTGCCTTTCCTTAATCTTTCTTCTAAAATAAGTCGTAAGGTCAGTAAAGCTCCATACCCTCGGGAAAAATTACGGCTGTAGTTTCCCCTTGCTTTGCCGAAAAACTTTCACACATACAGAATCAAAACTGTATTTTTACAAAAGTAGTGTGCATTTCTTTTGCAGTGACCCTCGTAGTTTGCACAGGAATCAGAATAGAACGGCGTGGAGAGCTGCATCAAACCTGTTTGCCGACTCAAGACAACAACAACAACAACAGTCGTTTGGGACCTTCTGTTTCAGGCCGCTGTGCTGGGTGTCTGAGATGTCTGTGGACAGAGAGGTGGCAAGAAATTGGCAGCTGTTGTGAGCGCTAACAAGCGGCCATCAGAAGCACCCCTCGCAGGCGGCCCCAGCTGCTCACCCCCCTCTAGGCTTTCACACAGCGCCGACCCCTCCGCGGCCTCCCGAGACCTCTGAATAGAACTGAGGCGGGTGAACGGCACAGTCTCGAAGCACCACTAGTCGTCTCGTGTCTCAGGCTGAGTGCAGGTAACGAACGTGCACGGGAACTGTCCACAGAGACACCTATAGTCGGCGAATCACTGTGGCGCAGGGTACTTTTTATTGTGCCGTTACATTCACGGGAAGAGCGGTGGAAGAGCGAGTATGCCTCTGTGCGAGTTGTCGCTTGCCTAATAATAACATCCGTTCATTATTTGATAATTTTATGCAATTACACAAAGAAATCACTCCTAACATGATATACAGGGTTGTCGGGAATTCCCGCAACAAACTTCTAGAACATGTAGAGGGTTGTGAGTACATAACATTCTGAATGGAACCCATGTCCGGAAACGTATCGTTTCCGTTCTACGACAGTTTCAATGCAGCATGTCTCAATGGAGAGAAGTCTTCCGAAGTAAGAGTGATTTCAGGTGTACCGCAGGGGAGTGTCGTAGGACCGTTGCTATTCACAATATACATAAATGACCTTGTGGATGACATCGGAAGTTCACTGAGGCTTTTTGCGGATGGTGCTGTGGTATATCGAGAGGTTGTAACAATGGAAAATTGTACTGAAATTCAGGAGGATCTGCAGCGAATTGACGTATGGTGCAGGGAATGGCAATTGAATCTCAATGTAGACAAGTGTAATGTGCTGCGAATACATAGAAAGAAAGATCCCTTATCATTTAGCTACAATATAGCAGATCAGCAACTGGAAGCAGTTAATTCCATAAATTATCTGTGAGTATGCATTAGGAGTGATTTAAAATGTAATGATCATACAATGTTGATCGTCGGTAAAGCAGATGCCAGGCTGAGATTCGTTGGAAGAATCCTAAGGAAATGCAATCCGAAAACAAAGGAAGTAGGTTACAGTACGCTTGTTCGCCCACTGCTTGAATACTGCTCAGCAGTGTGGGATCCGTACCAGATAGGTTTGACAGAAGAAAGAGAGAAGATCCAACGGAGAGCAGCGCGCTTCGTTACAGGATCATTTAGTAATCGCGAAAGCGTTACGGAGATGATAGATTAACTCCAGTGGAAGACTCTGCAGGAGAGACGCTCAGTAGCTCGGTACGGGCTTTTGTTGAAGTTTCGAGAACATACCTTCACCGAAGAGTCAAGCAGTATATTGCTCCCTCCTACGTATATCTCGCGAAGAGACCATGAGGATAAAATCAGAGAGATTAGAGCCCACACAGAGGCATACCGACAATCCTTCTTTCCACGAACAATACGAGACTGGAACAGAAGGGAGAACCGACAGAGGTACTCAAGGTACCCTCCGCCACACACCGTCAGGTGGCTTGCGGAGTATGGATGTAGATGTAGATGTAGATGATAATTTTATGCAATTATACAAAGAAATCACTCCTAACATGATATACAGAGTGGTCGGAAATTCCAATTACAGACTTCTAGGACATATAGAGGATAGTGAGTACATAACATTTTGAATAGGAACCCATGTCCGGAAACGTATCGTTTCCGTTCTATGACAGTTTCAGTGCAGATGATTATCTCATCCACACCCACGTGAGGAATGTACTTAGGCGACGGCCGCAGTGGTCTAGCGGTTCTAGGCGCTCGGTCCGGAGCCGCGCGACAGCTACGGTCGCAGGTTCGAATCCTGCCTCGGGCATGGATATGTGTGATGTCCTTAGGTTAGTTAGGTTTAAGTAGTTCTACGTTCTAGGGGACTGATGACCATAGATGTTAAGTCCCATAGTGCTCAGAGCCATTTGAACCATTTTTGAGCCAATGTACTTAGGCGTGACCCAGTACAATTGTTGCAATCCGTTTGAAAGAATGCTGCCTCGCTCCGTTATTACTTACGCATTTGCATTACAACTTACACCTTATGGTTTACATTAGTCGACAACAATAAGAACCCAGCATCTACGGCGCCAGCCGCAACGTGCATTACAACAGCGGCTCGATGTGGCGACTACCAACGTTGTTACACACAAGGTACCTTCGAAGCATGTTCTGGTACACTCTCTCCATCCCACCTGGTGTCTCTTCAATGTCTTGTGCAGCGGCCAGAACTCGTGCCAGCAGATCTTCCTCTGTCTCTACAGGTGTCTCATAAATTAGGCTCTTCATACGACCCCACAAGAAGTAGTCCATAGTGGTTAAATCCGGCGATCGTGGCGGCCACGCGGTTGGACCACCACGACCTATCCATCTCTCACCATACCGTCTGTTGTGATGTCTCCGGACAGCTAGTGAAAAGTGAGGTGGTGCTCCATCATGCTGAAACCACATTTCCCTGACTGACATTCAATGGCACAGCTTCCAAGAGCGGGTCCATTACGTGTTATAGGAAGACTAAGTATGCGGGACCTGTGAGCTTGGATGGAAGGAGGTATGGTCCAATCACATGACCGTCCAGAATACCTTCCCACACGTTAATTCCAAACCTGTCTTGAAATCCCTGAACATGCGTGGCATGAGGGTTTTCCTCCGCCCAGACATAGCTATTTCGAGCATTCAGAACACACTCCCTTGTGAACTTACATTCATCTGTGAAGAGAACTCGACGTGGAAACAGGGGCGCGTCGATGCAACGGTGCGGGAACCATGTGCAGAAGGCGACGTATTGTGGAAAGTCTGCTGGACCCATAGCGTGTACCCTTTGTAAGTAGTACGGATGTAATTGTTGCTCATGCAGCGACGTCCAAGACGGTACTGTGACTAACAGCCGTTGCACGTGCAATTGTTCGCCAACTCGTTGACGGGCTATCCTCAATGCGATGCAGTACATCTTCTTCAAATTCGGGAGTGCAGCGTCGCCGTGGAGCACCATAGTCCTGCCTCCTCACGGTGAAGGTACCCGTTTCTCGTAGCCGTTGTGTAACTTGGGCAAAGAGTTTGATGATGATGTTTGGTTTGTGGGGCGCTCAACTGCGTGGTTATCAGCGCCCGTACAATTACCCAATCTTTTGCTCATTGCAATTTCGCCACTTTCCTGGATGATGATGAAATGATGAGGACAACACAAACACCCAGTCATCTCGAGGCAGGTGAAAATCCCTGACCCCGCCGGGAATCGAACCCGGGACCCCGTGCTCGGGAAGCGAGAACGCTACCGCGAGACCACGAGCGGCGGACAGGGGCAAAGAGTTTGTGCGATGGAGTGTGACGGTGTGGAAAACGTTCGTGATACAGCCGACTAGCAGCTCTTCCGTTACCTCCAGCTCCATACACAAGGAGCATGTCTGTGTATTCCGCAAACGTGTACTGCACCATGTTTCCTCTATCGGTGATGCTAAGGTATTGACTCGGTCTCACAGCAAAGCGGACAATAAGTGGCATCTGGGGATCGTTTAACGTAGTACACGTCATCGTGTCTACCCTGTTGCATACCAGCACAGGGAACTCTGAGACGTTTCTCTTGCCCTAAGCAGACGTTGAAGAGGTACACATCGTAACTGAAACTGTCATAGAACGGAAACGATAAGATTCCGGACATGGGTTCCTATTCAAAAAGTTCTGTACTCATTACCCTCTACATGTCCTAGAAGTTTGTAACGGGGATTTCCGACCACCCTGCACAGTACTCGGAATTTAGATAATATAACATAGAAACAAATTTGTGTATTAATTATGAAAAAAGACTATGCAAATATTATGCTCTAATTCTTCCGCGTATCTCATAACTTCTACACTATTTTTATTGATTAATGTGTTCATTAAACCCTTTGCCTTGTTATCTAAAACTGGCTGCAGCCTGGATAATGCTTTGAAAAAAATTACATTATACAAGTTGCTTCACTTTCTTGATAAACTTAGTTTAATTCAGTTAGACTCATGTTCCGTTGATCATTTTGCACGATAGATCGTAATGTTGTGAAACGAGTCATTTAACATTCACATCGCACATCAATAATTAATTGGTACATATGGCTACATGCTGAACATTTCTAAGGTTTTTCTTAATATAGAGATGTAAGTTATTAATTCCTACCCACAAACATTTACACATTACAATAATAGACATTCGTCTACGGATTAGAAGGAGCTGTCAAATAGAAACTTTTCCAGTTTGTTTTCAAACTTTTCTTTGCTGTTTATATCACAGGGTAGGTGATCAAAAATTTGAGTTGCAGCATTGCGCACCCTTTTTTGTGCTAAAGAGAGTAATAATGTGTAGTGATGAATATCGTTTTTCCTTCCAATTTTGTAATTATGTACATCATTATTCCTTTCGACTGTAATGAATTATTTACAACAAACTTCATAAGGGGATAAATATACCGTGAAGCAGTAGTCAGAATGCACAACTTCTTAAACTGATGTCTACAAGGTGTATGTGGGTGAGCACCACATATTGCTCTTACGGTACGTTTTTGAGCAACGAATACTTTCTTCCTTAAAGATTAGTTACACCGAAACACTATTCCATATAAAATTATTGAATGAAAATGTGCAAAATACGTCAACTTACGGATTTGTCTCTCCCCAAGATTTGCAGTGATTCTAAGTGCAAATGTGACTGAACTAAATTGTTTTAGTAGCTCAAAAATGTGCTTTCTCCGGTTGAAATTTTCATCAGTACGAACACCTAAGAATTTTGAAGTTTTCACCCTATTTATTATTTCCTCGCCATGTATTACACTTATCATTGGTATAATACCCTTAGACGTGCAGAACTGAATATTTTGTGTCTTTTTAAAATTGAGGGTGAAACCATTCGCAGGAAACCAGTCAATGATACTTTTTAATAACGTTGTTTACCAATTATTCCTTTCTGTATGCATGCTTGGATTGATTGCAATACTAGTTTCATCTGCAAATAGAACTAATTCATGTGGTCTATACCAGAAATCTAGAAGACTTCATATGAACGTCCATAAGACCATACATCACATAAAATTCAACAACATATGCAAATGTAACTATCTTGTACCTAAACATATCGAAGTAAAGATTGAAAACAGTTCACCCAGCGCCCAAAAAGCAATGCATGCTGCTCCGAAAATGTGGTTCAAATACGAAATCAAATCCCTATACTCTACACAACAAGAGCTGAATTACGAGTTGTATAAGACACATTTAGAATTTTCAAACACCATTAATAATAAGACAGTTTACTCCCATCTGATCAACAATGCCGAAAGGCACACAAAAACTGCTGTACAAAGAATGGAAACGGTTCATAGAAGAAAGATCGACCAACTCAAAAAACTCCAGTCACAACACAATACCTTTACACACAACCTAGAAAAAAAACACACACAAATTCTACCCAAGATTCGTAAACCTTACAGACACACAGTTAAACAGTAAAGAAAGACAGCTATTGGAGAAAGAATTAAAATACAATGTAAATTCAGAAATAGATGAACATTACATAGAAAATCTAATTATAGAAGCAGAAAGTGTTTTGACAAGCTAAGAGAGGAATGAAAACAGCAGTGTCACTATTGGAATAACTAGAGAACTAATAAAAAAAAGAAATTCACAGTATAATATCCAGTATAAAAACACAACAACACAAAAGCAACAAAAACTCAGAATCTGTAACACGGAGAAAAATTAGGAGAAAACTTCAAAATTAAAATATTATCATTTCAAAAGCAGACAAGGGGAATACAGTAGTACTGATAGAAAGAGAACAATACTTGAAAAAACCCAAGAATTCCTCTCATAAAATATCATTACAAAATTAAAATTAGACACAACAGATTCCAGATAAAAGTAAAAAACTCTCTGAAAAATATAGACGTCATACTGGATAACACAGAGAAAAGAAATTTGACACAGATTAACCATACTGCACCTGTTCTCAGAAGCCAACCAAAGATCCACAAACCGAATCTTCCTGTGAGAAAAATACTGGAGTTCAGAAAATCCCCCTCTGCAAGCTTGCAGATACATGTTAAAATTACTCTCTGAAAATTTCAAAGTACAAGAAGACAGAACCATTAAAAACACAACACAGCTAATACAAAAAAAAATAAAAGATATAAAAACCCCAGGTACAGCAACACTTCTCTCATTTGATATAGAAAGCATGTATTCCAACATACCAGTACCAGAAACAATAGAAATCATAGATAAGAACATGAAAACTTATAGCCAACTCCCTGACGAACAGATTAAGGAAATATGCACATTCATAAAGCTCATAACGGAACAAAATTACTCCCAGTTCAATAATGAACTTTATTTGCAAGAAGATGGATTACCATTGCGGTTCCCAGTTTCAGGAGCCTTGGCAAATATTTTTGTAAACCATATTGAACACATCATTCACAAAAATAGTAGCAAAAGAACATAATATATTATTTTGGTTCAGGTGTTTGGATTACATCCTTTGCTTAATAGATGAATCACAAACAAAAATCGAAAACTGACATCAACAAGCTACAGAAAAATATAAAATTCACAACTGAAAGAGAACAGAATAACCAAATTACCTCTCTGGAGACAACAATCAAAAAACAAAACAACAAGCATATATCTGAAATTTACCATAAAGCCACAGCAACTGACATTATCATTCCCCAATCCTCGAATCACCCATGATCGAAAAAACAAGCAGCACTTTGACATATGCTCTGTAGAATCAACAGTGCCACTCACCAAAGAAAACTACCAAAAAGAACTTGACATAATAATGCACATAGCACAAAACAATGGTTATAGTAGTAACATAGTCACAAAGCAAAACAACAAACTTAAAAGTAAAATAAAAGCACAAAGCACCAAACCACAGCCAACAATACAATAGAACCAAATAAAAACATACACTACCACAACAACTGCACAGAATAATCAGAAAAAGATGAAAGAAAACATAAGATGGTACACAATGACATCAAAAACCAACTCACACTTACAGTTACCAACATTTTCAGACGACAAGGAATAAACATAGCATACACAACAGACAATTAGATGCAAAAATACACCCCAAAAATGACATAAAACAGAGACATCTGCCAGAAAGCAGGTATATATCAACTACAGTCTAACACTTGTGAAGGATGATACATAGAACAAACGGGTAGAACATTTGATGTCAGATATAAAGAACACATGAGAGCCTGGACGTATGGGACAAACCACTCCACATTTGCAGAACACCTAAGAGAACATAACCACAAACCAACCACTAGAGAAGAAGACATGAAAATAATTACAATCAACAATAAAAAAACACCTTCTAACCCTGCAAGAAAATTACCACATACAGAAAACCAAAGCAGAAAGGAAAACACTGCTGAACGATCAAGTACACATGCCAAATAATTCATTGTTTACACTAATAGATAAAATAATGGAATAACGCTCCCAAAGAGGAGTAATATAATAATTATTAATATCGGAATAAATTTTCATTCTGCAGCGCAGTGTTCGCTGATCTGAAAATAATAATAATAATTATTATTATTATTATTATTATTATACCACCCAACATCTTTTCACTCATTTATTTGTGAACCACTCCACAGAAAATTGAAACAAAAAGTCAAATTAGCTGTCACCAAGGCTTTCAACCACTCTCTAACCGCTATTACATTCATATTCAACACTCTACAACTCGAACCACCCCCACACACACTCACACACAGAAAAACAACACAACCCACCCCCCACAAACACATACTATTAAAAAAGCCATATTATCACTCTTCAGCTCTCTCTCTCTCTCTCTCTCTCTCTCTCTCTCTCTGTCTCTCTCTCTCTCTCTCTCTCACACACACACACACACACACAGGTAAACAAACTAAAGAGGAGGAAACGCATAACACATAATAAAGTGACTATATTTACATTGTTAAAAGCACAGTGTTCGAACAAATAGCTATATCTAGTGGCAAAAGAATAACCATAAATGCCAAAATAACATGGTGAACTGTGTGAAAAAGTTCGAAATACAAAATTGTGCTTATGTTTCGAAAATGAAGTGGTAGTGCCACCTCCAGACCAGATGAGAGGAAACGCAGATTACAGCAGACTGTAAGTAAATTAATTACGTAAAAAACGCTAAGTGAACTGTTTGATAATCTAAAAATAACAAAACTGTATTGTTATACATCGCATTGAAGATGCCTTAGAGCAAGATAAAGGTGAAACGCGTGTCGGAGAAATAAATTAAGTTGCAGTAATAAGAGGCGGGTTTATTTACAGAACAAGTAGAACTAATACTGCTTGTTGTATATTAGACCGGAGATCGTTTACATATACGAGGAACAACAGTAGACGTAAAATTGAGTCTTGAGGAACACCATTTGTGACTTGTCCCCAGTCAGAATTACGTCCCCGCACTACATCAGTTGAACTTTTAAGTACAACTTATACTACGAAAATTTCTTGGCGGATTAAAACTGTGTGCCGGACAAGGACTCGAACTTGGGACCTTTACCTTTTGCGCGCAACTGCTCTACCGACTGAGGTGCCGAAGCATGGCTCACAACCCACACTCACAGCACTACTTCCGCTAGTGCCTCATCTCCTTCCAGGCAAAACAGAATATCTCCTGCACTGTCGGAAGTGAAGTACTGAGGGCAGGGCGGCAGTCGTGCTAAGATGGCTCAGTCGGTAGCCAGCGCTTTCGGTCAGGGGACTGGTCACTCACTATAATAAAAAAAAAACTGACTGAAGTTCTCATAGAGAGAATTTGGAAGATGTTATGCGTCATCCGCAAAGAGAAACGACGAAGAAACAGCTAAGATGAAGAAAAATTCCGTAGAACTCTTGACCGAGAAAGGCAAAGGTTCGAGATTCGAATCCTGGTCTAGCATCAAGCTTGAATCTGCCAGAAACTTTCAGATCAGCGCACACTGCGCTGCAGAATGAAAATTTATTCCAATATTATGCTACTGATTAACAAAACACCATCAGAAATTTAAAACTAATAACCAAATTGGTTATTCAGGTAGTAAAAATTATCTTCCATAAAAAAGAAACTAAACTAATGTTTCCTGCTACCACCACGCTAGTTCTGTAATTGTCCTGGAGAAGACTTCAGGTCTCTTCACACAACAACAGAAGCCTACTAATAATATTTAGAGGTTCGAGTCCAGGTTTGATTCTGCGGGGGTCACACTAGTAAGTGTGTATCTCTCTCCCACTCCCCCGTCCTCCAAACATATAACTTGTCATTAACCACACTTTAAACATGCAACAGATCCTTACGATTTTAATAATAATAATAATAGCAAAATTCGCTGTCTGTCAAAAAAAGTGGAACACCCTGAAGGGGAGGGAGGCGGGGGGGGGGGGGTGACGAAACGAAATTTTACGAACTAGGAGTGTATTCGATATTATTTCAGAGATTACAAAATCTAATCAAATTTGCAAAGAATTTGGCAGTATGAGCCCACTTATCAGTAGGAGGGTGCATCCGATCTGGTATTGATGCATGCACTGATCCAGTTGGGAAGGGTGTCACAGAGACGTCGTATCCTTTCCTAAGGCAATGTGGCTCGCAACTGTTGTACGCGGTCCTTGATATCCTAGATACTGCCACTGCGACGGAGTTTACGTCCGAGATTGTCCGACAAATGCTGTATCGGAGACGGATCTGAGAATCTTGCTGGCCACAGGGTATCTCCAGGGAATTTGTCGCGCTCAAATTATTCTCGGAACCGAGAGCTGGTTGAAATCCGAAGCAGAAAGCTCCGAAATATTTGGCAAGTATTAAACGAGTATCGGAAAGACAGAATAGGCGCCATAGGTGGGGGAGTATTCATTGCAGTCGTCAAAAATAGGCTCTAATGAGGTCGATTTTGAGTGTGACTGTGCAGCTATCTGGACGCGTATAACAGGTCTAGGTGAAATCAAATTAATTGTTGGACGTTTTTACCAGCCATTCGATTGCATCGTGACAGACAGAATTGGACTGAGCAAAGATTGGGTAATTGTACGGGCGCTGATAACCACGCAGTTGAGCGCCCCACAAACCAAACATCATCATCATCATCATCATCATCATCGTGACAGTTTTAGAATCATTCACAGAAAATCTATGCTCCGTAGCAAGGAAATACGCAGTTGGAGGCGACTTCAACCTACCGAGAGTAGATTCAGACGTCTATGGGTTCACAGCAGGGAGAATGGACAGCCGGTCTTGCGAAGTACTTTCGAACATGTTTTTCGAAAACTGCCTTGAGCAAATCGTTCGGCACCCCACACGCAATGGAAATGTTATAGGCCTTATAGCTACAAACAGATCTGACCTTATTGATAGACTTTGTAGCTACAAACAGACCTGACCTTATTGACGCCGTCAGTTCAGTGACAGAGATTAGCGGTCACGATGTCATCATAGAGACGATTGTTACTAAAGTTAACAAATGAAACAAGAAGGCTAGGAGAATATTTTTGGTAGAAAGAGCAGACAATCAGTTACTAGCATTCCACTTAGGCATCGAATGAAGATTATTTGGTTCCGGCATGATGGAAGTAGAAGAATTATAGGCAAAGTCTAAATGTATTGTACATCGCTCTGTGGAGAACTATGTGCCGGGTAAGTGTATTAAGGACGGAAAAGACCCAACGTGGTTTTATAACAAAATTCGAAAATACTAAGGAAGGAAAGACTTTTGCATTCTCGGTTCAAAAGGGAACGAGCGAATGATGGCTGGCAAAAATCAGGAGAGATTCCTGCGTACAGTAAGTACCATAGTTACATCTTAGCAAAGTATCTGGCCAGGAACCCGAGAAAATTCTGGTCCTATTTAAAATCGCTAAGCAGGCCGAAAGCTTCTATTGGGTCACTCGTTGACCAATCTAGTGCGGCAACAGGAGATGGCAAAAGGAAAGGACCGTACAAACATAGCACGGACTCCCTTATGGAGGATGGTTCAAATGGCTCTGAGAACTATGGGACTCAACATCTTAGGTCATAAGTCCCCTAGAACTTAGAACTACTTAAACCTAACTAACCTAAGGACATCACACACACCCATGCCCGAGGCAGGATTAGAACCTGCGACCGTAGCAGTCCCGCGGTTCCGGACTGCAGCGCCAGAACCGCTAGACCACCGCGGCCGGCCTTATGGAGGACATAGTGATAGGCATCCCTGGCGTAGAGAAGCAACTGAAAGAGCTGAAAACAAATAAGTAGCAATGTCCATTTGAAATCACTTTTCGATTTTACAAAGAGTACTCAACGGCTTCAGCCCCTTACTTAGCTTGCATTTATTGCGAATCTCTCGCCCAGTGCAAAGTCCCAGGCGATTCCTGTATGTAAGAAGGGTAAAAGAAATGGCCCGCAGAATTCAGACCAATACCCTTAACATTGTTTTGCTGCAGAACTCTTGAACATATTCTCAGTTTGATTATAATTAAGTTCCTTGAGACTTAAAAGCTTCTGTCCAGCACGGGTTTGGAAAGCATGGCTCGTGCGAAGCTCAGGTAGCCCCTTTCTCACATGATATCCTGCAAATATGGATGAAGAGCAACTGGTAGATTCCATGTTCCTACATTTCCGAAGAGCGTCTGACGCGGTGTCCCACTGCAGACTGTTAACGAAGGTCGAGCACATGGATTAGGTTCCCAGATATGCGAGTGGCTAAAAGACTTTTTAACTAAGAGTTCTCCTCGACAGCGAGTTTTCATCAGAGTACCCCAGGGAAAAGTGATAGGACAGCTATTGTTCTCTACATAAATGATCTGTCGAACAGGGTGAGCAGCGATCTGTGGCTATTTGCTGATGATACTATGATGTACGTGAGGCGTTGCCCCTTTAATCGCTCCTGCCTAGAGCCTGTGTTTGGGTAGAATGCACAGTGACAGATGGTCTGAAGCGAGTCCAGTCAAGTACGTAGTTCTAACTTTCGTCTGCTAGAGGACAGTAACGGACAGGAAAGAACAATAACGTAGTTAAGAATTTTGACTACCGGAGTCCAGTAGTGCACAGAGACATTCAAGAAACACGTCAAGAAAATGTTTTTGTGAGTTTTCTCTGTATTTCTTGAAGGCTACTTTGTTTTTTAATGTTTGTACAGTTTTATATATGCTTTTAGTAGTGTGAATGTGGTCTAAAGTAAATATTTTTATTTATTTATTTATTTAACCTGATCAGATTAGGGCCATCAGGCCCTCTCTTACATCGGACCAGTGTTTCACACATGCAGCATTTCACACATCAGAGTTACATCATGACAATACTTTAAATAAGGAAATTAGATTACTCTAGTCACAATATGAATAAAGAGTAATGACTAAGACCTAATAAAGTAAGTACTGGCAGTATTTTTACGACAGGTGCTATACATACAAATTATGATAAAAGTAATAATAGTAACAGTAAAAAAATTTAAATAATAATGATAAACATGAGAAAAATTGGCAATAGTAATGAAGATTTGTGCAGATGTACATTAATATATTGGTGTGTAAAGTAGATGTTTACTAGTATAGCGAGTTTTGGGGGAGGGAGACTTAAGGAGGGGGAAAGAGGGAAGTAATGAGATGAAGTGCATTTGTGTACAAAGGAAAGCATTACTGTTGCTTAAGTAGATACGTCATTAACTGTTTTTTGAAGCTGGACATGTTTTTAAGTTCTCTAACATACCGAGGGAGGTTATTCCAGAGTCGGGTTCCCGCTACTGTAAAGGACTTGGAGAAGGCGACTGAGCGATGCAGTGGAACAGAGAGGATTTTATTATGATGTTAACGTGTGTTTCTGTCATGTTGTTCAGACATAAGCGTTAAGGACGAGGAGAGATATGAGGGACAGTGTACATTTATAAGGCAGTAGATGAGACAGAGTGTATGGAAATCTCTGCGTTTGTCTGCACGCAGCCAGGACAATTTTGCATATGCTGGTGAAATGTGATCAAAAAGTCGAATGTCACAGATATATCGGACACAGGCGTTCATGACCAGTTCCAGACGTCGCGAGTTTTCCTGAGAGAGGCCTTGTAGGATAATATCGCAGTAATCAATGATTGGGAATATAAGCGTTTGTACTAATTTCTTTTTCAGATCGAAGGGGAAGAGTTTTTTATATTTTTGTAGGACATGAAGGGATGCTGATGCTTTTTTGCACACTGTCCAATTTAGATTTTCATCTATTATTACTCCCAAACTCTTTGCTGAGGGAGAGAAGTTAATATTTGTTCCATTTAGGATAAGAGATGGTACGGATTCCCGATGTTTTGGGCTAATGAGCTTAGAGTGACCAACAAGTACCGCTTGGGTTTTAGATGGGTTTAGTTTTAGTCCTATGTCCTGTGCCCATTTTGATAGTGCATCGAGATCAGTATTGAAGTTTTCAATAGCTTTCTTCAAATATGTAGATCATTGTGCCCCTGACGAACGCTGTACGAACTAGTGTGAGAAAGTTTTAAGACAGTGTGAATGCAGACGCCGTCCGCTGTGGTCTAGCGGTTTTAGGCGCTCAGTCCGGAACCGCGCGACTGCTACGGTCGCAGGTTCGAATTCTGCCTCGGGCATGGATGTGTGTGATGTCCTTAGGTTAGTTAGGTTTAATTAGTTCTAAGTTCTAGGCTACTGATGACCTCAGAAGTTAAGTCGCATAGTGCTCAGAACCATTTGAACCATTTTGAATGCAGACTACGGGGAATTTTGTATCATAACATGTTAAGTAAGTTTATGGTAAAAGGAAAGCAAATTCGAATGCAAATGAAAATAGTTAATGACGTAAAGTATAAACAAAATATCAGAATATTAAATACTAATTTCGGGAAAAAGTACAGTTCGAAAGTGTGTTATTTGTTGATTGGTTAGTCACGAAAAGAGCGGACTAACGCGAGAGAATAATATTTTTCTATTGGCCTTAAAGAAAACTGACCAATCAGAACACAGAATTCTTCGCGCGCCTTTTCTCTTGGAGATATAGGATGCTTACAGCAGTCTAAAGGAGTTGGAGCCCAACCTTTCAATGGTACGGTCGTGTGAAGTATGAGCTCCAAAGGAAGTTATAATTGGCGGTTTTAGTTGTGCTACGTGTTTCAAAAGTGTTTTAAAGTGAAGGCATATTTATTCCTGTGTGGTTTTTTAAAAGTACGTATTTTTTAAGTAATTTTATGTATAAGAAAAGACAGTAATTCCGCGTGGCATATTGCAGATAGGCGACTACGACCTTGAGTGCATTAGACAGCGATAAACTTAATACACACATCAAAAAAAGTTTTGCATCACCTCGGTTCCGAGAGTTCCGGAACCTGTACATAAAATTGGAATACAGATCAACATAAACATCATTTCCGCCCTTTTTATTGCTCATCAAAACCACACATTGCATGTTGTACCACCATACAGCGAGACCTCCAGAAGTGGTGGTCCAGATTGCTGTACACACCGGTACCTCTAATACACAGTGGCACGTCCTCTTGCATTGATACATGCCTGTATTCGTCATGGCGTACTATCCATAAGTTCATCAAGGCTTGTTGGTCCAGACTGTCCCACTCCGCAACGGCGATTCATAGTAGATCCCTCAGAGTGGTTGGTGGGTCACGTCGTCTGTAAGCAGCCCTTTTCAATCTATCCCAGGCATGTTCGATATGGTTCATGTCTGGAGAACATGCTGGCCACTCTAGTCAAGCGATGTCGTTATCCTGAACGAAATCATTCGCAAGATGTGGGCGATGGGGCCGCGAATTGTCGTCGATGAAGACGAATGTCTCGCCAATATGCTGCCGATATGGTTGCACTATCGGTCGGAGGATGGCATTCACGTATCGTACAGCCGTTACGGCGCCTTCCATGACCACCTGCGGTGTACGTCGGCCCCACATAATGCCACCCCAAACCAGCAGGGAACCTCCACCTTCGTGCACTTGCTGGATAGTGTGTCTAAGCTCTAAGGCGTTCAGCCTGACTGGGTTGCCTCCAAACACGTCTCCGACGATTGTCTGATTGAAGGCGTATGCGACACTCATCGGTGAAGAGAACGTGATGCCAGTCTTGAGTGGTCCATTCGGCATGTTGTTGGGCCCATCTGTACCACCCTGCATGATGTCGTGGTTGCAAAGATGGACCTCGCCATGGATGCCGGGAGTGAAGTTGTGCATCATACAGCCCATTGCGCACAGTTTGAGCTGTAACACGACGTCCTGTGGCTGCACAAAAAGCATTATTCAACATTGTGGCGTAGCTGTCAGGGTTCCTCCGAGTCATAATCCGCAGGTAGTGATCATCCAATGCAGTAGTAGCACTTGGGCGGCCTAAGCGAGGCCCGTCATCGACAGTTCCTGTCTCTCTGCATCTCCTCCATGTCCGAACAACATCTATTTGGTTCACTCCGAGACTCCTGGACACTTCCCTTGTTGAGAGCCCTTCCTGATGCGGACATGATCGAACCGCGGTATTAACCTTCTAGGCATGGCCGAACTACAGACAACACGAGCCGTGTACTTCCTACCTGGTGAAATGACTGGAACTGATCTGCTATCGGACCCCCTCCGTTCAAAATGGTTCAAATGGCTCTGAGCACTATGGGACTTAACATCTATGGCCATCAGTCCCCTAGAACTTAGAACTACTTAAACCTAACTAACCTAAGGACATCACACAACACCCAGTCATCACGAACCAGAGAAACCCCTCCGTCTAATAGGCGCTGCTTATGCATGGTTGTTTACATCTTTGTGCGGGTTTATTGACATCTCTGAACAGTCAAAGGGACTGTGTCTGTGATACAATATCCACAGTCAACGTCTATCTTCAGGAGTTCTGGGAACCGAGGTGATGCAAAACTTTTTGATGTATGTAGTATGGCGACCATTTTCAATGAAGAATAATCCATGTTTAGTAGCTGTCCAGATTTCGGGGAATACGTTACCATAAACCTGCTAACGTGAATGAAGGGGTTTGTGCATGACCGTGTTAAGATTAGCACGGGCTTGGCAGTGATAGTATAATTCTCGATTTCAGAATATGCCGAAGTTTTGCGAATCTTTCCACCTTTCATTCAAAATTAAGACCTTGGCTATACTGCGACTGGCTATACTGCGATTGCGAGGGTACAATAGCTGCCACCGCACACGCCCATAACTCCGAAGTACGCTTCGTAAATGTAAGCTACAATCAACGTTTATACGTTAAGCGCAACAAAGTACTTTTTTCCATTAATGGAGAGAACGACGACGAAGACTAAGCGTGTGATAGTACATTCAACCTGGAAATACCCGAAGTTAATGACAATATCTATGAAAAGTCGCCGGCCGCGGTGGTCTAGCGGTTCTAGGCGCTCAGTCCGGAACCGCGCGACTGCTACGGTCGCAGGTTCGAATCGTGCCTCGGGCATGGATGTGTGTGATGTCCTTAGGTTAGTTAGGTTTAAGTAGTTCTAAGTACTAGGGTACTGATGACCACAGCAGTTAAGTCCCATAGTGCTCAGAGCCATTTGAACCATTTTTTATGAAAAGTCGTTCCAAATTGTTATCTAATAGCTGCACCTAAAACTTCGTATAATAACGTAAAACTAAGCATACCAAACAACACACTATTCACACTCATAGAAGGAAATAAAGCAAAACATGCATAGCCTACCCGATTGCAGAGAGAAAGAATTAATTCAGTATACATACTCACCAATTTACGATGTTAATGGCGCAATTCCGTCCAGTTCTCCTCCACTATCATCGGAATCGGCGCCAAAACCGTGGTCTTCGTCATCATCATCATTAAGAGAAATCGTAATTGTTCGTTTTCATTTAAAATGCCATCTATAGTCTGTGCTTCCCTTATGAGTGTAGCAACGTGGTCTACCTTTTTCCTCCGTGAGTTAGCGTCTATAGTAGCAAGACTTTCACGTAGCAGTCTTTCCACCTCTGTTATAGTAAAATTCTTATTGTTACTTCTAATGTACGCCTTGACTTTACTCCACACCAGTTCAACTGGATTAAAATGGCAGTGATAAGGCGGTAGCCTAGTTACCAAGTGGCCCTGTTGGATTGCAATTTCATCTACAACGTACGTTTAGGCGTCACAGGCTTGTTTTGTCTCACGAGCGAGTATAACAGTAGCTTTGTCATGCTCTTGTCCGCAGCAATGTCTCTCGCCTGCAACCACTGCACCATAGTTTCAAATGGTTCAAATGGCTCTGAGCACTATGCGACTTAACTCCTGAGGTCATCAGTCGCCTAGAACTTAGAATTAATTAAACCTAACTAACCTAAGGACATTACACACATCCATGCCCGAGGCAGGAGTCGAACCTGCGACCGTAGCACCATAGTTTCTTTACGGTCCGTAGTGGTGGAAGTTTCATCTAAAATCACGGAATGGTGCGGCCCATCACAAACACTGTTGGAACACTGAACTGGAGCAACAAATTAAAAACCACTGTAGAAACCGTGGGTGGTCATATCCCCATGATAGTCACTGGTTGCTTTCGATCGAAAAACTAAAAATCCGTCAGGCACAAAGCCGTTTGAAGATCCTGCATGGGCCACAATTAATCGGGATCCTCTTCCTGCTGGCTGATGACCGCTGCTATTCGGGGTATCGTCCGTCCAGCATTTCTCAACTGATTCTCCAGCATTGACCCAGGTTTCGTCTAACCATATGACTGAGTGTATGTCCTTTTCTACAATTTTGTGTAAGAAATGGTACGAGTTGCAACGACATGAGCTTTTTCAAGAAACAGTTTTCGTCCATTTAACTTTTTTTAAAACGGAAGCCCATACTTTTTAATATCATCGTAAGTGACGTGCCGACGAATTGCATCAGATTGGAAAGAATCAATATCTGTAACAGGGCGAGGCTGCTTTTTTTCCTCTCCCGGAGTAATTAAAAACACACTGTTTCTCCCACAGGGGCTTTCTTCCACACTGTTTACTTCACTGTCTTGTAAGTGTTGAAGTAGCACTCCTTTCCTTATAACTGTTCTTTCACTGAGTGCTAGAGTTTCCGAGGTACGCTCTAAAACTTTATCGGCACGAGTCGACGCATGTCCATTAATAGAAATAAATTTTTTTTTCTCGTAAAACTAACGCGTCCTCTGTACTAATTCTAAAGCCTGACTATTTAATGGCACTCCACGGCGCAACGGATTGTCGCTTGGTGAACGACATCGTTTTGGTGACATTGTTTAACAAACAAAAACTGTAGTCGAGGCGGTAACACAACAAATCACAACAGCAAGCCTTCGCGCACTAACATACAATGTTTACACGGAAGCAGGCAACGTGGTAGCGTCGACACCGGAACCGCCTTTTGTTCGGTGCTGTTAATGGTTCAGGAGACGCGGCGCCTCGCGTTCCTCACTTGTTTGTTACTTATATTACCAACTCTACGGCGCTTGGGGAGTGACCTTGAAGTGACATGTTTCAGCGGCCCGGGTATAATTATGTGTATAGACAGTTTATCCATCCCGGGAATTGAGAATTTTTCCTGGTATCGATATCGACACTGGCAAGATATCAAAATATGTGACATACATGACGTATCTTTTGATTGTATTGACGTACAAGGACCATAGTCTTTTGTACGTGACATAAATTTCAACAGGGCAGGACGTGAGCTGCCCCCGAGTCTGTTCGCTGTTCGCGGGCACTATCGACAGGTGCGGGCACGATGCGAGAACAGCTAGCATTCTCTTACTTAGGCCCGTATTACACTATCAAATTTCTTTGTCCAATATCTTTGTCAAATATCTTTGTCAAAGAAATTTGATGGTGTAATAGGGAACTTTGTCAAATGTCGTCAAATATTTGATCAGATCTAGGGCCTCGCCGTAGATTTGATCAAAGAAGTCGCTTGTCTTCTGTTCACTGCAATGTGACATGTTACCACGTGGAACGCTAGCATCGCTGCAGCATTCTGTCATCTATAGTGTTTTTATAAACATTGCCGTTAAATACAATTGGTGTGTACTGACAACTACAAAATTAATGGAGATGTATGAAGCTGATGAGGCGCTTTACAGCGTGAGGCACTCTGAATACAAAAATAGATTAAGAAGATTGGAGACCAGACCTGACCTGACCTGACCAGACCTAACCTAACCTAACCTAACCTAACCTAACCTAACCTAACCCTTTCCCGTACCAAGGAATTGGAGTGTTACAGTGAGGCTGTCTTCTGCAGATATAGCAGTTCTTGAGTGAGTATTATGCTTTGTGATATGAGGATACACTTCAGTGAGCACATACAGAAATTTATACTCATGCATTCTTAGTAACTGATGTATGACTTGACATCCTCCACTATAAGCTCCGTAACAAGTTTTGTTGAATGCTTTTATCGTATCGTCGTAAAACCCACGGCTTCATCCAGATACGTTTCCTTTTTTTCCCCTGCTTCTCTTCCGCAAGTACACAGAGTGCAATTGTGGTACATGCAACTGCTGCGGTTAATACCAAGTTGTTGTTGTCAGCCATCTTGAACTATGACGAAAACACGGGGATGAAAGCTGTATGGAAGGAGAGGCAACAAGCCACTTAGTTCCTTCCAGACCACTAGAGGCGCTAGGGGCCAAACGAAGCTGGAACTGACCAATGACAGCTGTCCAATCACGGTTGTTGATATTCTGTCTCCTTGCTCTGTACTGAAGTCTATGGTTATGGTCGTCTTTGTATTTGTTTCATATTTATATACTACTGATCTTCATTACAAACAGATCTTTTACTTTGAATTTCATAAAGTACACTGTGGAATTGAAGAGATTTCCTGCTAAAAAAAATTCCACAATTAGTCATAAGGTAAGAAATTTTATTTTCAGTAAATAATCTCATAGCCTATGAATGAAATGTATTCTCTTTTATCACGAATTAAGCTATGTGATTTCTATTTGTTTATTTAAATAAATTTGATTTGTCAGTAGTAGTTTTATTTAATGAAGAATTTTAATTTTATTCAGAATATTCAACACAACAAATTGACGTTGAAATACTCCTGTAAATTCCCCAGCTGTTCATTTGGATATTACGTGGGTTTAACGGAGGAGGTTAGCAACGAGCATTTCTACAGGTTTCCAAAACAACCTCAAGAGTTGCTTCTGAAGTGGAAAAGTGTCTGTAAACTGCCAAAAAATGGTTCAAATGGCTCTGAGCACTATGGGACTCAACTTCTGAGGTCATTAGTCCCCTAGAACTTAGAACTAGTTAAACTTAACTAACCTAAGGACATCACAAACATCCATGCCCGAGGCAGGATTCGAACCTGCGACCGTAGCGGTCTTGCGGTTCCAGACTGCAGCGCCTTTAACCGCACGGCCACTTTGGCCGGCTGTAAACTGCCACCTAATGTGAATTGAGCTACTTATTTTATTTGTGAAGATCATTTTTTCGGAGATTTTATGACTATAACTAGGTATAAGCTGAAAAAGGACGTGTTTCCAAAACATGTGGCAGGTGATCCTTGTGAAATTGCTAATATCAGTAGTGAATCAGGTGAAACTGCTGTTAATAGTGAATTAGGCCTACCAAGCACTGTATGTCAGTTAAAAGAAAATTTTTATCATGTGGTTGAGAAATAAAAAGTAAGTTTTGTTTTCATTTCACCGTTTTTATCCACATTTCATATTTTTGGTACTTAATATTGATGTCTTCTTTTCTGTGTTGAAGCATTTACAATCTTGAGATGTAGGACTTTTTTTTTTAAGAATTTAATGATTAGCAGTGCAAGTTTCCTGGGAAATTACTCAGAAATCACAGTTCTGAAACATAGTTGTAATAGATTTTAGAATTCTTCATTAATTAACACTGTGATAAAGATTTCTTAAATGAACCTCTTTAACTGCCGATTATTCTCTTAATAATAGGTTTTTTTCTCTCCACTGACCTCGCAGCTAGTAAGACATCAAAGTATGACATTATTCAGGAATATTTGTAGTCCAAATTTTATTTAGCTTGTGACAGTTATTTAGACTACAAGCTTGTTTCGACTTAATGTCAGTTTCAAGAGTTGTGTCTAATTCTTATGACGCACAAAACATCCTGGAGCTTTTATATGTTGATAGAAATCAATATAAATATGTCAGTTTGCAAGTCTAATTTTGACGTTTACGTCGTCTGACAATCGCTGCTCAAGGAAACATCGTAAACAGCGACTGTCAGACGCAAACGCAAAAATAGACTTGTAAACTGACGCACTTATATTGATTTCTATCAACATATAAAAGCTCCAGGATGTTTTGTGTGTCATAAGTATTAGACACAACACTTGAAACTGACAGTAAGTCGAAACAAGCTTGTAATGTAAATAACTGAAGCTAAATAAAATTGTAGCAGCCAAACTGGACGACTCATATTCTTGAATAATAGGTATGTCATTGTTATATTGCAGCTGTGTTTAAATTATTTCATTATGATGCTAGCCAAAATAATTACATAGCACGCCCAGAAAACTGAGATAAGAATAAAAGCAAAAAGAAAACCTACAACATACATAAGCCAGGAGGGATGCTACCCGCTATGTTTATCCTGTTTAGTTTATTTCCGTACCACTAGAGGCGCTGCTATCGGTCTGTTTTCCCTATTTTAACATGGGAGTTGCGCTTCTCTTTTCTTGTTGTTCTGTGGACGAAAAACATGATGACAGTGTGTAATACCCCTTTTTAGCGCCACGTCAAAGATATTTGTCAAATATATTTGACGATTATTTGATCACATCTTTGACAAAGAAATTTGATAGTGTAATACCGTCCTAACGGGCAGAACTGAAGACTGCCGATAGTGCACTATCGAAAGCTGAAGCCCGAGTTTGTAGTCACGTTACTATTCTTTACATTCTGGTAATTATTACAGTACGACAATGCAATAAATACTTACGACATAATATAACATTTGCAAAGTATTTACGAAAATGTAGCCTTGTGTTACACGAGAGTACCATCGAGTGAAAAAGTAAAAACAGCTTATAGCAATTCTGTCGCAAAGAAAAGCAAATGAATTTATGTTAATGTGCATGTTACTATCGGCCATCTCCTCACATAATGATTTGCAGGTCGATTATTAGTATGCAAAACACACATACTGTTTCCCTGTGTTTGTCAGTGAGTGAAATTTTGTTTTTGATATTTATCCCTGTGCGACCATCTCACACGTCATGCTCCTCTTTCTTCTGAGCATAAATATATCTTTGCAGCTTCGTTCACAAATCAAAAGGTACAGTACATGCACACTTCCAGTAACAGACGATGGAAAAGCGGTTGACTGGCTACAGTTCGATAGAGACACAGCACAGCGACAAAGAAACGGATAAAAATTAATCTTTTCACTGCATACTGACAAAATGGGCACTTCAGCTCCGTAAAGTAATACACTGCATAGGTAGACAGCAGCTACAAGCAGTACGAAACGCTCCAAATTCTGTCATTTATGTTCAGTAGTGAGCAACGGCCTCGCGAGGAAAGGGGGGGGGGGGAGGGGGCTGGTGTGACAGTACAGGGATCAAGAAAAAGAGAATAACGCTGTCGTCGACTTAATTTCCTTGTCACAAATACAATGCAGACAGAGTAATAAGCGTAGAACACATGGTTTTCTTTATTAAACTTTTATTAACTTAATGCATGTACACTTAGTGAGAAGTAAGTTCGGACTGGCCTATTACTTATGAAAAGAAGACGTGCATTTCCATCACTCTATAACTGTCCTTAATTTTTTTTATCGTCATCTCTATGTTTGGAGTGAGATTCTTTGTCATCAGACGCATTGCTCCAGTCAGATGAACGTCAATAAGACTGCTCTTAAGTTTCTATTTTGTTAATTTCTTTGTTTAAAAAACACTTTCACAGAAATATGTGGTTCCGGACATGCTGCAAATCCGAGCAGTTATACGAAACAACTGCGGGAACTGTTCTTGAAGGAAGTCCTTGTAAAACATTCTAATATATTCTGCAGTGCGAAACCTCTCTGCAAGCACACGACTACACAGAAATTCAGTCAGCAAATTCAGGAGGCGCACTTTCAACATCCACTGCAAAGGTAGTTGAAAAAGCACTAAAAGCAATTTCAGATCGATTGAAGTCACTAAATCTACTCTCAAAGTTTTGTCACACCGCTGTCGCATCGCAACAACTTCATCAAAATGTTTTCTCAATGTCTCCTTTTCATAATTTTGGTAAACATTTTTGGAAAGCAGTGATCAATTAATTGTTATATTTTGACTAAGTGATTGACTGAGTGATCAAGACTGAACTTTAGTCAAAATATCTCCTTTTCATGATTTATTTCATTTATAACTAGCGCAACATTCGAGAAGTATGTAGATGACGTTTAATCCGCTACAGCAATTTTCCTTTAAAATTCAAACCTGGTGTCAATAACATCAGTAATTAGTTTATGTCTACCCTGCAAAGTCGTACCCAAAACATTCAGATCCCGTGTAAAGTCAGAAATCCCGAATTTAATATGCACTGGAGGTTATCACACACAGTCAGCGTCAACACCTCTCACAAATACACAACGCTGAACAACACCGGTTACATCCGTGCTTTTATCAAAATCCAAAGAGGGAAAAAAAAAGAAAATATTTAGTCTTATCTAGCAGGCTCATGGCGTTTACCATTTCTTCGATACGTCTGCAAACTGCTCTTCGTAAAAGAGGAACTATTTCGTAAACCGGAGGAGCCGTGGGACACAAGATTATTGCGGAAAAAAAAAGAGAGAACACTAACAAATTCTCGATGGCTGAAGGCACGGGCTGTTTTGGTTACTTTAAGAACTACGTGATAGTTCACTCTCAAAGTACGATCATTGTGGATAACATGGTTCTCTTCCTCTATGTGCATTACAAGGAAGAGGTAAAATAGAGGGGAAAATTACATAATGCTTTCTAAATAATAGTAACACTTTCAGGAAGAGCCATATATCAGTATGAACTGTGTTTCCTGTTTTACTTCGAGAAACTCTGCTAACCTTTCCTTACCATGCTTAGTGCTCACGAATGTCTCATGAAGGATATGAAACTGTCGGTTCACATTCTACTTTCTCCACGCAGATAAAACAGCACTAAAAATCAGACGCTGAGGGCCGATTTGTGTTTCAATACAAAAAAGTCGTATTCTCCCTATGCGAGTTGGAGAGTAGGAATTGGACTGATTTTTGTTTTGAGGATCGTAACTCCTAGTCTACATCTACATCTACGTGATTACTCTGCTATTCACAATAAAGTGCCTGGCAGAGAGTTCAATGAACCACCTTCAAGCTGTCTCTCTACCGTTCCACTCTCAAACGGCACGCGGGAAAAACGAGGACTTAAAATTTTCCTGTGCGAGCCCTGATTTCTCTTATTTTATCGTGATAATCATTCCTCCCTATGTAGGAGGGTGACAACAGAATGTTTTCGCAATCGGCGGTGGAAACTGAAATTTCATGAGAAGATCCCGTCGCAACGAAAAACGCCTTTGTTTTAATGATTGCCACTTCAATTCACGTATCATGTCTGTGACACTATCTCCCCTATTTTGCGATAATACAAAATGAGCTGCCCTTATTTGTACTTTTTCGATGTCATCCGTCAGTCCCACCTGATGCGGATCCCACACCGCACAGGAATACTCCAGAACAGGGCGAACAAGCATAACGTAAGCAGTCTCTTCAGTAGACCTGTTGCACCTTCTAAGTGTTCTGCCAATGAATCGCAGTCTTTGGTTTGCTCTACCCATAATATTATCTATGTGATCGTTCCAGTTTAGGTTATTTGTAATTGTAAGGATTTAGTTGAATTCACAGCCTTCAGATTTGTGTGACTTATCACGTAATCAAAATATAGCTGATTTGTTTTAGTACTCATGTGAATAACTTCACACTTTTCTTTATTCAGGGTCAATTGCCACTTTTCGCACCATACAGATATCTTATCTAAATCATTTTGCAACTCGTTTTGATCATCTGATGACTTTACAAGACAGTAAATGACAGCATCATCTGCAAAACAATCTAAGGCGGCTACTCAGATTGTCTCCTATGTCGTTAATTTAGATCAGGAACAATAGAGGGCCTATAACACTTCCTTGGGGAACGCCGGATGTTACTTCTGTTTTACTCGATGATTTTCCATGTATTACTACCAACTCTGACCTTTCTAACAGGAAATCACTAATGCAATCGCGATACTCCGTAGGCATGCAGTTGGGTTAGAAGACGCTTGCGAGGAACGGTGTCGAAAGCCTTCTGGAAATCTAAAAAATATGGAATCAATTTGACATCCCCTGTCGATAGCACTCATTACTTCATGAGTATAAAGAACTAGTTACGTTTCACAAGAACGATATCTTCTGAAACTGTGCTGACTATGTGTCAATAAATCGTTTTCTTCGAGGTACTTCATAATGTTCGAATACAGTATATGTTCCAAAACCCTACTGCAAATCGACGTTAGTGATATAGGCCTGTAATTCAGCAAATTACTCCTACTTCCCTTTTTGGGTATTGGTGTGACTTGAGCAATATTCCAGTCCTTAGGTACGGATCTTTCTGTGAGCGAGTGGTTGTATATAATTGCTAAATATGGAGCTATTTTATCACCATCTGAGAGGAACCTGACTGGTACACAATCTGGATCGAAGGCCTTGCTTTTATTAAGTGATTTAAGCTGCTTCGTTACTCCAAGGATATCTACTTCTATGTTTCTCATCTTGGCAGTTGTTCTTGGTTGGAATTCAGGAATATTTACTTCGCCTTCTTTGGTGAAGGAGTTTCGGAAAATCATGTTTGATAACTCTGCTTTAGTGACACTGTCATCAGTGACTTCACCGTAGTTATCGCGCAGTGAAGGCATTGATTGCGTCTTACCACTGGTGTGCAGTCAGCCATTTTCCTCTGATTCTGTCCTATCAAGAACGCCAAAGAGGCTTCGATACCGACAACACTGACGAGACGAAGTAAACGGCCCGTCTTGCAGCACACGCATCGGTACCAAACGAGCGATGGTAGCTGAGTGTTGGAGGGGAAAGTGCTGACTGGCAGCGTAAGGGGGGGGGGGGGGGGGGGGGGGGAAGGGCAAGCGTTAGGGACTCCCAGAGGCGGCCGCGCCCGCAACAGCGCGTTTGCCCACAGCTGAATTTTAACTTGATACGTCAACCCATTCCTGAGAATGATGGTCTTAACATACGGACAGCAGCTAACAAATGATGAAAAAAATATTTCTTTGTGTGATATAATTAGAAATAATATTCGAACTTTTTCCTTTACTTGTACTGTGAAACCTTACTTCTTTCTTTATTGTAGGTCAACGGCAAGTGCCCTATAGGTTTTCGACATGTGACATAATTGACAGAATTTTTTGACTGTACTGACTTCGAAGCTTAAATTTTTTACACCGCCAAAGGATCACAGACGTTAGTTTGTGCCATAAATTTCAACAAGATACTGAAACGTCCCCTAAGAAAAATTGTACATGACTGTGCTTAAACTGACACACAATATTTTTAGCGCAACGCAATCTGACTTTCAGAAATCCCTACAAAAGAATGGCCCTGACTAACATTAACCTATGCGTTTCACAAATCACTTACCTCACAAAAATCTTGGTTACTCGAACTACTGCAATACAGCGAGCGCCACTACTGCCAGCTAAATAAAAGATTCAAACTACGGAAGGCACTAACTACTGATAGGCATAGTTAGCAAATGAAAGATTTTGATAGAGAACAAACAATGTATTTACCTTAATAGTGTTGAAAAATCATAATATACATAGTAGTTCATAATATCCAGTATTACAAATTTCAAAACTCCGCCATCTCTCTGCAAACTAGCCACAGACTGCACACAGCACAGCCAGTGATTTTCATACAGAGAGCGCTACGTGGCGGCGGCGTTACCAATATAAGAACCTAAACAGCCTACTTACAATACCTCTATCCATCGCTGAATAAAAGGGTTCTTAACAGTCGAACAAACAGACAGACAACAAAGTGATCCTAGAAAGCTTCCTTTTTTACCGATTTACAGATTGAGGTACTGGACGCTAACAATCCCGTAATGTATACAGTATTAGTAATGTGCTACTTGACACAGTTAGGTCGATTAAATATCTAGGCGTACCGCTGCAAAGCAATATGAAATAGAAAAAACATGCAAGGATTGTATTGGGGAAGCCGAGTGGCCGATTCCCGTCCACTGGGAGAGTTTTGGGAGAGTGTAGTTCCTCTGTAAAAGACCACATATGGTAAACTAATACGGTATCCTCGTGTACTGCTCGAGTGTTTGGTATCCGCACTAGGTCGGATTAGAGGAAGACATCGAACCATTTCAAGACGGGCTGCTAGATTCGTTATCGGTAGGTTCGATCATCGTTCAAGTATTTTGGAGATGCTTCGGCAACTCACATGGGAATCACTGGAGGAAAGCGACGTTCTTCTCGAGGAATGCTAACTGTAGAAGGATCATACTGCGGCCAACATACATTCCGCGTAAGGACCAAGAACATTAGATAAGAGAAAGGGCTCTATTTGCGAGTGGAACAGGAAGGGAAATGTCTAGTGGTAGAATGTACCCTCCGCCACGCACCGTACTGTGGCTTGCGGAGTATGTATGTAGATGTAGATATCTCAGCATCACGCAGACAGTTCATAGGGACACGTACCACGTGTAGATGATCTTCGCCCTATTAAAAAAATGGCTCCAAATACGAGGGGCTTTTGAAAAGTCCGTGCAAAGTCCGGGAGATGGCACTACCGGCGCGTATCGAGGTCATGTTTAGTTAGCAGCATCTTTGGAAAGAACGCACACCAAGTTTCAGCCATATTGGTGTATTTCTTTGTGTTTGGCATTCGTTTGAATCAAGGAAGTCGAGTGACTGTCAAAACATGGACGAAAAAGAATTTCGTGTGGTGATTAAACATTACTTTATGGAAGACAAAATGCCTCAGGAGACTAAAGAGAAGCTTGATAAACATTACGGTGACTCTGCACCTTCGATTAGAACAGTTTATAAGTGGTTTCAAAATTTTCGGAGTGGCCATATGGGCACAAGTGATGCTGAACGTTCTGGACGCCCTGTGGACGTTAAGACTCCAGAAATCATTGATAAAATCCATGATATGGTGATGCATTACAGAAGAGTTAAGGTGTGTGAGATTGCTAGTGCTGTGGGCATCTCGCATGTACGGGTACATAATATTTTGCATAAACATTTGGACATGAGAAAGCTAACCGCAAGATGGGTTCCACTATTGCTCACACTTGACCAAAAACGGAATCGTGTGAAGTGTTGCAAGGATGGTATGCAGCTGTTCAGGAAGAGTCTGCAGGACTTTAAGCGTCGTTTCGTCACTGTGGATGAAACGTGGATACATTACTATACTCCTGAGATCAAACAGCAATCTAAACAGTGGGTTACCAAGGGAGAATCTGCACCAAAAAAGGCGAAGACCTCCCCTTCAGCTGGAAAGGTTATGGCGACTGTGTTTTGGGATTTTCAAGGGATCATCCTCATCGACTATCTGGAAAAAGGTAAAACTATTACAGGTGCATATTATTCATCGTTATTGGACCGTTTGAAAACCGAGTTGCAAGAAAAACGCCGGCGATTGGACCGCAAAAAGTCCTTTTCCATCACGACAATGTATCAGCACACATCTCAACAGTTGTTGTAGGGAAGCAGCATACTCACGCCTTATAAAATTCACATCAGTCTTTCCATTGTGTGCCAGCCTAGTCCGCTGTAACTAGCTCTGACGTCATAAATATTGCGCAATACTTTAAAATGAAGTAAATAACCTGAAACGTCTCTAGCATGTCAGGAGTAATACAAAATCAATATGTGTTGGATATTAAATCAATAACTTTAACCATTTTCGAAATTTGGATGTTTTTCTTTAAAAATCATTGGCGCAACAGAAAAGAGCTAGAAACTTAAAAATTTAAATTTATATTCCTTTTGCATAATAATTTAGTAGAAACAGTATTCTGGATTTCACAAATTAAAATTTTAGTTGA